>NC_028452.1:8032855-8087909 GCF_000263155.2 Setaria italica | reverse complement strand
GGCCATTTTTTTCCGGGGGGGGGCAGATCCCCCCTTTTATGGTTCCATACCCCCCCCCCCCCCCCCAAAAAAAAAAAGGCATCAACTAATTATCGCACCAAAACACTCCTCTCTATTTACCTCTCACAAAATAAGCAGGAATATCACAAGTTCACAACTTTGCAAATTAATATGCTGGGATGATAGCGTGGGACCTATGTCGGCAGATAGCCAAAGTGCCAAACAAGGTAGGAATGCCAAGAGGAGACAATTTAGCAACAGTGCACCACGCCCCCCAAATTAAAATAGCAGGCATCCTTATTATATGCATACGTTTCCTAGGACCAAAGAACAATGTCACAATCTCACAACAACAATTTTCACCTGCTAGGTGTGGAGTTGTGGACACACACCATTTCGTGATGCAACTTACCAAATGATCCATCTCCATAGTACATAATCAGGAGGACCTCTAGTAATTTCCATTCATCAGATGGAACGCTTTTACCCTCGCAATGACAATCAGAGATATCAGCAGATCAGCTGCTTGCGGATCGCACCAGTGACTGTGAAAATGACGCGGGCGGCGGAGGCCGCCGAACCTCCGCGCTTCCTTCCATCATCTGAACGGCGCTCTTCATCGTAGGCCGTGTCACTGGCTGATTCTGCGTGCACCAAATACCGACCCTCACCATCCGTTCCAGTTCCACCTCATTGATGCATTCCCCAGCTGCCACTTGCTTCAAGTTACCCGATATCACGTACTCGTAGGCCCACTCAGAAATGTTGCATTCCTCACCGGCCAGCTTCAGTTCCATGCTCTTCTTGCAGCTTATCGCCTCGAGGAGCATGACGCCGTAGCTGTAGACGTCCACCTTCACAGTGATTGCCGTGTTCTTGCTCCATTCCGGTGCAAGATATCCACGCGTGCCTCGCACACCAGTGAAAGTCTGTGTCTGGTTCCCTATTAGCAACTTTGCCAGACCAAAGTCTGCTATCTTCGCCACCCCGTTGCTGTCAATGAGTATATTCTCTGGCTTAATATCACAGTGAATTATAGGGCAATCTATCTCCTCATGAAGGTACTGTAACCCCCTTGCAACATCCAACAAAATCGCAACCCTGTTGCTCCAACTAGGCACTGCATCTGACCGGAAGAGGAGGTCCGCAAGGGACCCATTTGACAAATACTCGTACACAAGCAAGCGGTGCATGCCTTCGTTGCAGAATCCCAGCAATCGCACCAGGTTACGGTGATGCGTCCGTGCAATTGCACGCACTTCCCGCTGGAACTCTCTCTCCCCATTTTCCGCCATTCTCTCAAGCCTCTTCACTGCAATGTCCATGTTAACATTGGTCAAGACACCTTTGAACACTGTACCATAAGCACCCCTTCCTAGCTCCTGAGCAAATCCATCTGTGGACAACTCCAGATCCTGGAAAGAATAGGAGCGAATAGCTATGCTCTCGTCATCAAATTCTGAGTCTTGCTGTCGTGGAGCCCTCATGTACCGCGATGGCAGCCGATGCTTGCAGAGTAGCATGGATGCTAAGAGCACAAGAAGTGAGAAAACAGTCAATGCAGCACCTGATATCAGTATGGAGACTGGGCCAGACCTTGTCCTTCTGAGAGAACCTTTGGATTCATAGGTGTAGACCTTCACAAATAGTGTAGTGTTGCTACCAGGAACCATCTTGCCATACCTCATAGGAAGCATCTGCTTTGAGCAGTAGGAGTCAAATCTTGCGACCTCACAAGCACAGTCAGATAGACAAAGATCCTTGCAAGCTTCAATGCTTGTTGTTTGTGGTGGAACAGCATATGATAAATCTGACCAGCTAGTGTTCTTCAACTCAACCATCGTAGGTATCGGTCTGATATCATCATTAGAGCTATTCCCTGTGCAGCCACCAGACCGCACCCTCCAGCAACCCTTCATGCTTTGGTTAGCACTTGAGAATTCAAAACCAGGGAGGCAAGAGCAGCTACTTTGCCCTTTAGAACTCACATGACAGAAGCTATTTGGACCACAAACGCCTTTCACATCGCAGCGATCACTGCTAGGCTGCAGCCATACGATTTCTGTCATGGGCGCCCTCCCCTGCCTAAAGAACACATGGGAGTAAAGTCGCAATATACCATCCGCGTCCAATGTCAGACGGAAGTAGACATTTGTGTCTGTGGAAGCTTTAGAAGATTGGTTTGTGAGGAACAACACCTTTGTATATGATGCTTTTTGATCGAACATCCATAGTGTGCCATTGGGATCCAAAAAAACTGTAAGGAGGTAGGAATTGCCAAAAGTGCCGGTATTCCAGTATGAGCTATCAGGATCGATTGCGTCAACAGGATACATCACAAGGTTGCCATCTAGCTGGTTGGAAAGGCGATACTTCCCCGTGGCATGGGAAGTATCAGATACACTTGAGAATAGCTGGCTACCTGGAAGTAGGTTCTGACCTGGTAACAAGGTGTCCGTCGGAGAAGCAAAGGTGGACAAAAGGACCTGTTTGTTGATGTCGTACAACACAAAATTGCCAGTGTCCATCATCGCAGCAGAGGCAGGCTGAGTAGAGGTGGCGAATATGAACTTCCCTTGGCTGCCCGCATTAGCTGGAATCCATTGAAGACCACCATAGGTTAGCTGAATTGAGCCACCAGAAACCGGGGGATCATCTCGGTTGGCAGTCCACACAATATTTCTGGATTCGCCGATGATGAGCCAGACTCCGATGGAGAAGCCTTCATCAACAGGATAGAAGCCAAAAGCAAAGCGCCCTGAAGGCGAGACCCAGCTTTGCACACCGCCTGCATCGATTTTGGATCCCAAAGGAATTTCAGTTTCGTTGGCCTGAGCAGCCTTGGCAGGAATAGCTCGGTTGGCGAACAGAATCAGAGACAGACAAAGAATACAAGGGGGCATTTTTCCCCCGGGGGGGGGGGGGGGGGGGGGGGGGGGGGGAGTCTTGTTTCTTGGGCTCTGCAAGATGAACTGACTGGTGCTCAAAGAAGTTGCAGCGCACTAAAGATGTTGGTGGTTCATAAGCGCACTAAAGATGTTGGTGGTTCATAAATCATGACAGTCGACCTGGTCCTAGTCGAAAGCATGAACTTAGTCAACGAAAAAAAGGAAAAGAAAGAGGAAAGTTCCAATTTTCTGGAGCCCCACAAGTCACATCAAGTGTAACCAACCATCAAAATACAGTTGCGAACTTCAGATGTTTTGAAACAGTGGCAACTCTAACAGGGAACAGTACTTATGGAATTTTCAGGTGATATAATTACATTCAGGTGACAATTAGACTCTTTGAAGAAGGAATTTTGCTATGTAACACAATATTAATGAACAAGCATCATAAAACAACGTTCTCAACAAGCCACGAACTCTTGCCTCAAGTGTTAATGGGGTAACACGATTAGTAACAAAATCAACACCACGTAAAAGCGTAAAACCAAGTCATGTGACTTTGTCAACTCACGCATGGTTCAAAACTTTATTGCAGAAAAGGGAGGTTGAGTTTGCCATCTTACCAAACATGCCCCTTGTTTACTTCACCCCCAACTCTCAACTTTGACATTATGCAAAAAGAAGATTCCCCATCACATCAAACTTGCGGTATATGCATGGAGTACTAAATGTAGATGAAATTAAAAATTAATTGCACAGTTTTGTTGTACTTTGCGAGACGAATCTTTTGAGCCTAATTAGTCAATGTTTTGACAATAATTCACAAATATAAACGAAACGCTACAGTATGCTACAGTACCAGCACAGTAATTTGGCACCTCCCAATTTGACCAACTAAACAAGGCCATGGATAAGACGCTGCCCGACTTTACTGTGACCTATCCACGGAAGATATTTGTATCAAGGTCGGCCCAAAATCAGAATGGAGTGCCGCATAAGAGAAGATGTTGAAATGAGGATCAGGCAATGTAGGGTAACTTATTTAACCAATCACTGAAATCTTAGAGACCCTAAAATTTTGTCAGACGATTAATCAACCGTAGGCAGAGGAATAGTTAGCCTACTCTTGAAGAAGGAAACGGTAGGGGAATTTTTTGAAATTGTGAATCGGCAGATATTGCCGAGTTTATATTAATGAATAGAGAAGGGGGTTACAGATCTAGATCGAAAAAATAAAAAAAGGACTGTAAAAAATAAAGCAATTTTGCTTTTACGGAACGATCGCTTCTCTATATGGCAGATATCGCCCAAGTGCCTTACTCCCGCTAAAATCCAACATCGTGCTTCCTTCTTGATTTTGTGAAGAAGTTGGTCCAAACATTTAAACTTCCACTGGAAATTTTTTTCATTGCGCTCCTTCCAAAGTTCCCATGATATAAGAATGATAAGGGATCTTAAACCCTTAAGAGGCGCACCAGTCATAGAACCTAATTGTGTCCACCATTTTGCTGACGGATGAAAAAGTAGACCAATCCCGTCTGGGTGGTACGTGGGTGGCTGTTCACTCGAAAATTTTATCCCAAAGTCGAATTGTGTAGCGGCAATTTGCTAGCAGATGCAACAGCGTTTCATTGTGCGTATGACAAAGCATGCATACTCTTTGATTCGGCCATCCTCTCGTAATTAGACGATCTGCGGTCCATAGCCGGTTTTGGAAAGCTAACCATGAGAAGAATTTGCACTTTGGCAGTGCCCACGTCCTCCAGATGAGTCGCTCCATGTCGAATGGTGCTGAATTTTGGAATTGTGCTCTATATGCCAATGTCGTCGTGTACTCGCCGTGTCGAGTAAGATTCCATGTTATGGAGTCTGGCACGCCCGGGTTTAGTTGGATTGTTCTTGTTCGGTCCCAAAGGATAGTGAATTTCGTAAGTTGTGTTGCCGACGATGAATTGGCCACGTTTACGTCGGATATACATCTATCATTCGCTAAGGCGTCCTTGACCGTCCGTTTTTTATTTCTTGAGATGTTATATACCGATGGTGCAATGTGTTTCGGTGTCTCCCCCTGTAGCCACGCCGATTCCTAGAATTTGGTCTTCTCCCCATCTCCTAAAGTGATGGTCGTTGCGGCTGCAAACAAAGCCTTGTCTTTTTCGCTGCACGGAGTTGGCATGCCGGCCCATGGTTTTCGTGGTTCCTTCCATTCATTCCAAAGCCAGCGGTGTCAGAGGGCTCTTGCAAACTTCTTATCCCTAATCCACCCAGCTTGGTCGGTTTGCATGCCGTGGGTCACGCCACGTTGCACTTTCCACCCGCAATTTGGTCTGTGCCCGTCCATAAGAAGCGTTTTCGTCGTCTATCAATTTCTTCTAGTATTGATGCTGAGCATTTAGGGCGGAGAGGTAATAGATCGGTTGTGAGGATAATACAGCCCAGACTAGAGTTCTTCTTCCCGTTGGGGTGAGTAGTTTGCCGGTCCAGCTCACTAGTCGGATAAACTCTGGAAGTTAATCTTGTGTAGTTTGCCCAGAGATAAAGGTAGTCCAAGGTATTTAACCGGAAAGTTAGTTTGGCTGCCGGGAAGGAAGCAAGGATGGTGTTTAGGTCAATCCCGTTGCAGTGTATGGGTGCCACCGAACTTTTGTGAATGTTGGTGCTTAGTCTTGTGACGCAGCTGAATTTGTCCAGTAGCTCCTTGGTGTTGCGAACATCGGCTTCTGTCGGATTGATGAAGATTACCGCATCATCTGCATGTAGCGAGAGTCTTAGGCAAGCATAGTTGCCTCAGTCCGGATAAGGCCCCATTTCGGTTGCTAACTGTAGCAGTTTCTGTAGCGGGTTGCCCTTGAACTGAAACTGAGTGGTTGTCCTTGATGTGAAGTTAAGGCATTCATCGGCACCTAGCCGAGCCAGTCAATGCACACACACGGATGAGTACTTCATACTAAAAGGACTAACAAGGGATTCTTCTGATGAACGAAAGCTGGATGAATTCTGATCCTGTACCTGGAGTCATGAAGGAACCAATGCTGTTTGAAATTCGATGGGTGTCCATGTAGCAACTGCGCTGAAGAGGCCTGTGGACAACGAGACCACACGATCAGCCCAGACCCAACCTAGCTAGCCTAGCTGATAAGCACACACTGAATCGATAACTGAGTTGATTACGTGTTCTCGGAGCCGCGATTTTGACTGGCTGGACTCACGCCCGCACTGCCGTACGAGCGATGGTGATGGTGACTTGTATTTATAAATTATAATCACAGGATTTGAACAGATGAATAAGCCAGAACCGAGATCTTGTTTAGTTCCCAATTTGAGAGTGTTAAAGTTGGAATTTTACCATAAATGTGCAACTGTAGCATTTCGTTTGTATTTGTGAATTATTGTCCAAACATTTACTAATTAGGCTCAAAAGATTCGTCTCGCAAAGTACAACAAAACCGTGCAATTAGTTTTTGATTTCGTCTACATTTAGTACTCTATACATGTACCGCAAGTTTGATGTGAGGAGAAATCTTCTTTTTGTATAGTGCCAAAGTTGAACATGACCCGAGTTGAGTGCTCACGAGCTCAATTGATCCATAAGGGTGCGTTTGGTTGGGAGACAATGTAGAACGGGACGGTCCCGTCCCAGTTTTTCGGGATGGGATGATCCCATTTCTTGTTTGGTTGAATGGGATGGGGTCGTCCCAATTTTTTGTTTGGTTGGAGAGATTGCGACAGACGGGATGAGCACCGTTTTCTCCTTCCGTTAGCACCGTTCGTGGGGCCCACCTGTCATACTAACCGCCGAATCTCAGGGGCCGGCCGTGCTCGCCCGCGCCGGAGCTCCCGCTCGCGCCGGGCGCGCCTGCCCGCGGCGGAGCTCCCGCCCGCGCCGGCCGCTCTCGCCCGCGGCGGAGCTCCCGGTCGCGGCGGAGCTCCTGCCCACGCCGGCCGCGCTCGCCCGCGGCGGAGCTCCCGGCCGCGCCCGCTCGCCCGGAGCTCGCCCGCGCAAACGGCGCGTGACGGGGGCGAAGTGGGATGCCCCCGTCCGCTCGTTTTGGTGGGATGGGGGCATCCCGCATCTGGAGGGTATATTCTCTCATAGGGATGTCCCCATCCCACCTGTCTCCAACCAAACACGGGACGAAGTGGGATCGTCCCGTCCCGTCCCACTTCGTCCCTCGAACCAAACGCACCCTAAGATGTCCACTTTGACGGGGGGCCTTTCTATTTATTTATTTAATTTCTTCCCTGCTGACGGGGAGAGAAGGGTCGCCACGCCGCGTGCCCGCGTTGTCGACACGGACAGCCGACGGGCGACGGCCGTACCCGGACGTGTGCGCGCTGGCTAGCAGAGCATCCTCCACGTGCCTACCGGGTCCCTCTCAAGTCTCAACCATCCATCATCCTCCGATTCGCTCGCATCCGCCCGCGGACTCCTTGCTGGACAGCTCGTGCCGGCCGACCACGGAGAGACTGGCGGCCGGGCCCATCTGGCGGGTGTGCGCTGGGAAGCGTGTGGACTCTTCGGCCGCCGCCCGTCACTGTTCCCTTCCCTTCCCTTCCCTTCCTTCCTGTGCGCCTCGCATTCGTTGCCGTTGCGTGGCTTTGTGGTGGCCAGGCCAGGAGAGCTACTAGTAGGGAGCAGCGAAGCAAAGCCACACGAGCAGTTGTTTTCTTCTCGCCCCTTGGTCCAGGTGACCGTTGCGCCTCCCGACCCACCGGCCCCTCCTTTTTAATTTCTTTCCACGAATCCCTTCTATCCCCGAGGGAAGAAGGCAATCAAGATCGGCTTGCCAAGGCAACGGCAGCAGGCCGGAGGCGTGCTCAGGCGGGGACACGGGGTGCGGGATTCCTTCCGCCACAGCCTCCTACTCGAGCCCAAGCAAACACCACACAGCTTGCAAGGCACGGCAAGCCGCCGGCGGGTTTCCTTCCCCACTAGGAAGATCATCATCCAACCCAGTCGATCCGGCGCCGCCGCCACGGGCGGGGCAGACACCACAGGGCAGGTGATACGCACATACCCTTCTTCCCTCCTCCTATCTCTTCTCTTCGAATCCATCCATGCCGCTCGCTCTGCTTCTCGCTACCTGCTCCGTTTCCGAACCGCAAATCCTCTCGTCTTTGCGGAGTCTAGGCATGCATACTGTTTTTCTTCTCTGTTTCTTCCCCCATTCACATGAGATGAGATTTCCCCTGTTGGTTTTGGATCGGATGAGCTTTCCTTATCTTTTTTTCCCCTGCTTAATTCGCCCATACCTAAAGGTGGAAATATACAAGTTCATGATTTGTTCCGCTGTCTACTCTGGTCGAATTGCTCCCTACTTCTCATCTCGAAAGCTCGATGCAGATGCCTCCGATTCGCATAAAATCCGCTGTCTTACCATCCAAGCCTTGCATGTGCAGTTTAGCAAATCTTAGTTGTTAAGTTACGCCGTTTTTTAAGGGTCCCTTTCTAATATGTGGGCAGAAAAGAAAAGATGTTCTTTTGCATTCCACCGCGAACCTCACTGAGCCCAATAATACGGCACCTACTGCATCGTAATTTAAGCTTCCTTATTTTTTCTGGAACTTATATATATCTCTTAAAAGCATGTCGGCAGGCAAATATTTCCCTTTGGTCAAATCCGCGCCTCCGACGCTTCGGGATGGCCGGAATATGGGTAGAGCTACCAGCTTTCCTCCGTTCACATGCCTTGTTCGCGTCGGAAAGCTTTCACAAGCGTGAACGGGGGTTCCATTCAGTACAGCAGCCGGCCTGGCCTCACATTTCAGTTATCAGTTCCTGTCCATGTGCTGTTGATGGGTCATAAGTAGGATTGCCATCGCCATCACCATGCATTCATTGATTGCTGTCACCTTCTCCACTGTGGCACTCAACAGTGTCCACATCATCAAGCAAATTTGATTGATTATCTTATGCTAATGCACTGTATCATAGACTCAGATCCTCATGCCAAATGCTCACAATTTGGCATAATTGGCCATGCTTTAGCTGAATGTGGGCGCCTAAGCAAGCACAAATCCATGTGGCTGTGATTCAGTCCCAGTGTTTTTTCTCACAAATATGCTTTCTCTTGGGGCATTATGTTGCTTCCGCGTCATATGGTTCATGCCATCCTTACATTGCACGGATATTTATATGCGCAGGTGTTAGAGTGAAACCATGGCTACAATCAGTGACATTGGTCTCTCCGCGGCTTTCAATGTACTGACTGCCATTGCCTTCTTGCTGGCATTTGCATTCCTACGGTTGCAGCCCATCAACGACAGGGTCTACTTTCCCAAATGGTACCTCAGGGGCATGAGAGACAACCCAATCTCCTCTGGTGCAGCTGTGCAGAAGTTTGTCAATTTAGACGCAAGATCATACTTGAAATTTTTAAACTGGATGCCGGCTGCTCTCAAGATGCCCCAGGATGAGCTGATTAACCATGCAGGCCTTGATTCTGTGGTCTATCTACGGATATACCTAACAGGGTACGTTGGACGCCTTTTTCAATCATTTAGCACTATGTGTGGAGCATATAGTTGGGCATCTTAGACAGTGTTATAATTTAATGTGCATATGCTTAAATGTCCTCTATCACTATTATTCCTGTCTTTCGATGTCTCTGCACTAACAGAATTTTTACTAATCACCGCAGGCTCAAGATATTTGTTCCAATTACGGCTCTGGCTTTTCTTGTTCTGGTCCCAGTGAATTGGTTCAATGATGCACTAGATGGCATGAAAAAAGTAGTCCACAGTGATATTGACAAACTTTCAATATCCAATATACCTAATGGGTCAAAGAGGTGAGTGGCATATCATAAACTACTTATTTTCGAGGCTTTGCACTTGGCTCCAAAGGTAGAGATCTGGCCGCAAATTTAATACTCTTCATGTTTTGTACAGGTTTATAGCTCACTTGGTAATGGCTTATGCCATCACATTTTGGACCTGCTATATATTGTTGAAGGAGTATCAAATTATCGCCAAGTTGAGGCTGCGCTTTCTTGCTTCAGAGAAACGCCGACCAGATCAGTTCACTGTATGATCTTTTAACTCTGCTACTCTTCTCCTGTATAGGCTTGGTCACTTGGATCAATACTTTTGCTTTTTGTTGCGTATCAAATTGAATAATTGAACAAATAAATACGCTCTGCCATAAGTTTTCAGTTAATCGCTTTGCCAACTCTGCACATGCAAACTTCGAGTTCTCCGCCATTATGTAAGAACAAAATTTTTGTTCAGATCCATCTATTACTTGGGTCTAAGACAAACGTTTCTTTTCTCGTTCTAGATATGTTGCATTCGACACTTGTAGCTTCAAATTCCACTTGTTTGTTTGGATCCTTTTCAGAAAGTCAACACATTTTTTTCATTTTGGGACTGTCTTTTACATAACTGGCTTGATAGGTTGATGTGCCTTTGGGTTTTTTAATTGTATGTTACTAATTTGTCTATGTGTTATAGGTCCTTGTGCGGAATATACCACAAGATCCTGATGAATCAATCAGTGAGCTTGTGGAACATTTCTTCCTTGTCAATCATCCTGATAATTATCTAAGACACCAGGTACCTTTACTAAACTGCAGATGTGGTTACCAGCCTCTGCATTTCTATGGTTTTTGCTCTTTGTAATTTATTTCAACCCATTATCAATGTGCTTAGTAAGGCTTTGTAGTTAGCATAATGCCAATATAGTTAGCGGAATATACCACAAGATCCTGATGAATCAATTAGTGAGCTTGTGGAACATTTCTTCCTTGTCAATCATCCTGATAATTATCTAAGACAGCAGGTACCTTTACTAAACTGCAGATGTGGTTACGGCCTCTGCATTTCTATGGTTTTGCTCTTTGTAATTTATTTCAACCCATTATCAATGTGCTTAGTAAGGCTTTGTAGTTAGCGTAATGCCAATATAGTTGCTCTTTTTGTTAGAACTCTTGTTTCTGCAAATTACTAGTGATTTAAAAAATAACTTGTGAAAATAGATCATATGGTCTGAAAATTTATGTCAATCTGCTGAGATTCAGTAGATCAGATGTAGAATGTCATGTACATTAGAGTTTTCTTTTGCTACTTCACAGTTCATGCATCTTCTTTTTGTCCCAGAAGTAGAAGTGGAGCCTTCTCTAAATTATTACTGGTTTATATTAGGGAAAGGATATTGATATGCCTTATTTCTCTGTAGGTGGTTTACAATGCAAATAAACTTGCTGATCTGGTTGAAAAGAAGAAGAAGATGCAAAATTGGCTCGATTATTACCGACTCAAGTATGAAAGAAATCCATCAGAGAGGCCTACCACCAAGGTTAGTTTACTAGAATAATTAGATGCCTATTTCTTCTCTATTTGCTTTTGAGTCTTGATTTCTTCACCTCTAAACTGGAATGTTGTATTATTATCTTTGCTTCTTTAGTTTTAATTTCTTGCCCTTTCTCTGAACTTTGATACAGACTGGCTTTCTTGGATGCTTCGGTTCCAAGGTCGATGCTATTGACTATTACAAATCAGAGATTGAGAAGATAGGGAAGGAAGTAAGTTGTAGCCTTAGCTTTATACTTCTTAATGTATCTTCTTATTTGACAGGATTTATATATTGTTCCTAGTTCTGTTTTCTTTGGTGCATTAGATCTTGTTTACAGTTGACATTTGGAATAACTTTAAAATTAACACTTCACGATACACAGGAAGCTGAAGAGCGTAAAAAGGTCATGAAGGATCCAAAGTCAGTTGTGCCAGCAGCCTTTGTTTCATTTCGCTCCCGTTGGGGTGCAGCAGTCTGTGCTCAGACCCAACAAACCAGCAATCCAACAGTCTGGTTGACTGAATGGGCTCCAGAACCTCGTGATGTTTACTGGAATAATCTGTCCATCCCTTTTGTTTCCCTCACAGTCAGGAGGCTGATAATTGCTGTGGCATTCTTCTTCCTTAACTTCTTTTATGTCATTCCAATAACATTCGTACAGTCTCTTGCGAACCTTGAAGGAATAGAGAAAGCACTTCCATTTCTAAAGCCCTTGGTTGAATTGTAAGTTTGCTTGTGCCAGTTCCTTAACTTTTCGGCATAACTGTAGTTTGACATTTTAGATGGTAATATTCTGCATGTTCTTTTGATGGCATTCCCTGATTTCTGCTTGTGAACTATTATGCAGACCATTGATTAAATCATTCATTCAAGGGCTTCTTCCTGGAATTGTTTTGAAGATCTTCCTTATAGTGCTTCCAACTATACTGATGTTTATGTCTAAGTTTGAAGGACTGATATCACAGTCATCTCTGGAGCGGCGATCTGCATCTAAGTACTATATATTCTTGTTCTTCAATGTATTTTTGGGGAGTGTAATTGCAGGATCTGCTTTGGAGCAGCTTCAAAAATACATCCATATGTCAGCAAATGAGTATGTTCTGTGCCTCCACATCCTATGTACTCAAACTGTATAAGACATAGTAGCACCGTACGGCTGCAGACTCGCAGTACACAGTTGAGTTGTCCCTTTGTTTATAGAGGTATTCAGGTGGATTCGGTTGTCTGTGAGGTTTATGTTGCGTTGATTATAGTTTTACTTTACTAATTGGTCTTGGGAAAAAAATAGAGAACATAC
Organism: Setaria italica; assembly: GCF_000263155.2. Taxonomy (NCBI): domain Eukaryota; kingdom Viridiplantae; phylum Streptophyta; class Magnoliopsida; order Poales; family Poaceae; genus Setaria; species Setaria italica. Next base: position 8,075,431 of record NC_028452.1, on the reverse strand, counting down.
TCGAATCAACAAATGGGTGGTGCTAGTGGGGCAGGGGTTGTCTTCTAATAGGAATCAAGAATTCACAAATCTTAAACTATTTTAGTAACAGTGTCCATTTTAGTAAGAAAAGGTTAGGAATTCATTGGTCAATGTGATAATAAAACTTGATGTAGAAGGTAGGCTGATTGTTTGGTGCTCAATAAATTTGGCAGGAAGACCTAATTCCTGAACTAGGATGGAACTTTGTTAGCATTACATACTATATTTCTGGAGCCTCTCTAAAACCGGTTCATGTTGGAGTGTCAGCTTATGTTTGTTTTTGTTACCTGGTACCAATTCCTTGCGTTCTCTTACTGTAACTAAATGGTGGTCATGATTTCCAGAGTGTGACAGTGTTGCTTCTTCTGCAGGATACCAAAGCTCATTGGTTTTTCCGTTCCAATGAAGGCAACTTTTTTCATAACATACGTAATGGTTGATGGTTGGGCTGGTGTAGCTGGTGAAATATTGAGACTGAAGCCACTGATATTCTTCCACCTGAAGAACTTTTTCTTGGTTAAAACTGAAAAGGACAGAGAAGAGGCAATGGATCCTGGCAGCATCTGCTTTGACTCATGCGAACCTAGAATACAACTGTACTTCTTGCTTGGCCTTGTTTACGCTGCGGTGACACCACTCCTGCTTCCTTTTATATTGGTATTCTTTGGGTTCGCTTATGTTGTCTACCGCCACCAGGTATGGGACACTTTTAAAGAGTTGACAAAAGATTCTGAAATTTTTAAATGATTTTGAAATTTAAATGATTTTGAAATTTTTCCTTGTCTGCTCGGCTTGTTGTGTCAGATAATAAATGTGTACAATCAGCAATATGAGAGCGGGGCGCAGTTCTGGCCAAGTGTTCATGGGCGTATTATCACGGCTTTGATCGTATCACAACTGCTGCTCCTGGGACTGCTGAGTACAAAAGGTTTGGAGGAGGCGACGCCTGTGCTCCTTGTTCTTCCTGTGCTGACCTTCTGGTTCTTCAAGTACTGCAAGCACCGCTACGAGCCAGCATTCGTGAGGAACCCGCTGCAGGTATTCCTCTCCCCATGACATCATGTGATGCATTGCGCGTGCTTTGTTACTGAAGAAGTGAGTAATATTCATGAACGAATGAACTGGATGGAACACAGGAGGCGATGCGGAAGGACACCCTGGAACGCGCTCGGGAGCCCAACTTCGACCTGAAGGCGTACCTGGCCAACTCGTACCTGCACCCGGTGTTCAAGGGCACCGACCACGACGACGACAGGTACTCGACGGTGGACGACGATGGGTGGATGGAGGAGGAGGTGCTCGTGCCGACCAAGCGGCATTCCAGGAGGACGACGCCCGCGCAGAGCAAGTACGACGGGTCGGACGGCCTGTCGTCTGTGCCCGAAAAATCATAGTAGATGCTGTATAGGCTCGTCTGCAATTGTGTACACGATGTCATCTCAAGTCTACTAGTCTCAGTAGTAGCTAGCCTGTACAGAACGAAAGAGGAAGATGCTGTTCGTCGCTTTGGTTGTTAGCTCAACCAAGATGAGGGAGAAAATGTTGGGCTCATTGAAGAAAGAATAATATCAACCAGGTCACCACAGTTAAATGAATCTGAATTTTTTTTTCGAAAAGCTTGCGGGAGCAATGCACTGTCATTTAAGAGGGAAAAATGAATCTGAATTAGTATCGACTTCTATATACATACATCGCCTAGCTTGCCTGCTACCATTCTGGTAATCAGGACAAAAAATAAAGAAAAAACAGTTGAGAGAACACTCCTTCCTCCCAAGAAAGCTCAAAATCTTGGGTCAGTCATGGAGCTGATGCATGGATCATCAGTCATGCGACCTGAGAAGCATCACGACGCATCGCATGACGATGTACATCCTGGACCTCTGCTCCTTGAGGGATCTGCTGAACCCCTGCCCTCCTCTCTGCTGCCGCATCCCAACCTTCATCTTCATCCTCAGCTTCCTTCTGCGACGAACCAACAATGGAGGGCAGAGCACGGCAACTGCCTGTCTGTGCGTGATCTGCTTCTTGTAATTGGAGAAGGCGATTAGTCTGCTGGTTCCGAGCCTCTGAGGGCCTTTATATAGCTAGCTAGGTTTAAGCAGATGCAGATCGCAGAGATACGGTTCCTCCCAGCAAAAGAAATTAGCAGCATAATGCAGGGCAGCCACTTGCATCAGGAGCCTCATGGCATCACTGGCAGACCACGCCGGCATGTTGCCGCACCATCAGACATGGCAGTGAAAACTAGCGCTTCTTTATGTATGTTACTGCCTGTCTCTCCATTGTTCGATTCCTCCTGTCGCCCTCCTCATCAACCAACCTCTCATCATCTCATGTGGTGATCATGTCATGCGAGCTATACTTATTAGTCGTAGCTGCTGCTAAGCTTCCTTTAACTCCGGTTAGATCGCTATAGTTTAATCAAGGTCTCTGGCTCCTCCTCGCATGGATCAGTCACTCTGCTGATGAAAAGGTCATGTGGCCATGCATCACGGCGCGCGTTTGCCGGGGCACGAGGCCTGGCGTGGCCCTGCCGGCCACATTCGCATCAGGCTCCGGCACGAGAGCTTTGCGAATCATGCAGGAGATACCCTGCTTGGTTACCTGCCCACGGCGAATATTTCTGTTTGATCTGCTGCTGCTCATGTACCATACCATTAGGTTACAGGCTTACAGCAAGTTGCATAGGAGGCACCACACCGTGGCCTGTAACTGCAGCAGCAGACAAGAGGAAGCTGTGTGGATTGTATATGTTATCACTCACGGTGAATGGTGTAAAAATTAACAGCTTTGCTGGATGGCTGGTTCATGCACCTAGAACTTGTTTTAGGAGTCAGAGAAATCTTCGCTTTATTGGGATTGGTAACGTCGGCTAAAGAGCTAGGACGCCTGCAACTCCTTGGGGTTCTTTCCCCTGTTGCAGCTTCAAACTTGTCAGCAGAGTACTAGAAGCTAGTATTAGGTATCAACGGTGGGAACCCAGCTTTAACTGAAATCATCAGGATTGCATTGCATTTATCAGGATGTCCAAACAGCCCGAGTTACCAGTGCAAATATAAAGATTAGGAAACTTCAAATTTTTCTGCAGAAACTGGAGACCTGAGGATAGCTGAAATTGTTTCATCAGATTCAGAAGGTAGCAGGCTTGCTCTCCTGCCTGTACCAGCTGTGTTGAACTGAGGCTCCCGTTTGCAGATGAAGCTGAAGCCACTGCATATAGCTAGATGCCTTGTTCAGTCTCCACATAGCAGGTCTGTGATGGTCGGATAACCATAATCTTCAGCTGTTCATTCTGCACCTTCTCTTACTGAAAGGAGTTGAAAGACATGGACAGACGAGTTAAGAAGCTAGCAGATAATGCATGCATGGAGATGTCACAGTTGGCAGCTTATGAGAATACATCCGAAAATAAAACTAGTGCTGAATGCTTATCTTTCCGTTGGAGATGTGTGCAAGACTGCAAGAGGATGCGGATTTTATGTATGAAGAATGAGCAAGTACATACATCACCCGCTCCTGCTTCCAGCTTGCAGGAGGTTTGCTGCTGGCCTTTGTTTTGCAGCTCCATTACATTGCAGGGTACTTGCATTGTTTCCGCCATTGATGCTGCTTACTCCATCGTCACTACTCGGCCAGCCATTGCATTGATCTGCAGGCAGGAATTGTTGTGTATATTGGGCGGAAGGAAGGAAGAAGGAATTGCAGGCGGCGGGCGATGCTTTATATTACTAGTGCTGATCGCAGCTGCGAGTGCAATGGCTGCTCTTCGTCTACTCAGTCGCCTGCAGTGTGCAGCGGCGACTAGATATTTAGATTAGCGAACTGCGAAGTCATCATGGACGGCGCCGCGGACTTGGGAACATGCATGCATGAGGGACTTGAGGAGGGAGGGAGGAAGGAAGCATTGGGCGGGCGGCCGGCGCGAGATCCGCCCGACACGGCGTGCGTGGCCGACAAACTTAGCAGATGCCGAGTCTGCTGCTGCTTGATGAGCCGCTGGCTTGTGCGGTTGCGCTGCGCTGCGTGCGTCCCATGATGCGTGCTGCATTGCTGCTCCCTGTTGTTGTCTGAGGCGAGCGAGCTGCCCACCACAGCAAGAAGACGTCCATCGAGGCCCGATCTGTTGAGCCCACGGAATGAGGGAGGAGGAGGAGGAGCAGTAGGACGACGAGGCCCAGGAAAACAGGAACTATGGCCCATCTCGCCCATGTGCTGCTGCTGATGCTGGGCTTGGGGTCCCCAAAAGTCCAAACCATCATCAATCGCGTGTATTATGGCTGCACGCGTACATTCCATGGACCCCTGCTAATGCCAGGCGTGGGGCATGCATCTTATCCCTAAACTATATTCACTATGCCGGCCGGCCACGGATAATCTGGGACCGGAAGCTATCATTATTGTCTACGGCTCCAATATGCGCTCGCCATCCAACGGTCGAACCGTCACAATCCCGGCCCACACCCCCCCTTCCTGTTCTAGAACACCGCACGGTCTTGTAGGAGTGAAAAACTCAGAACAAAAGAGAGCCCACTATGATTCACCCCCTATCAAAAGGTGTCGAATAGGACCTCGACGATCCGCAAACAGTGTTCGAGAATGTTGACTCGAATGGAACCTCTGCGATCCACGTCCACCAAATTTTCGAGTAAAAAAAAACAAAGGAACGCCTTCAAAGAGATATGACGTTGAGATACTATTGTCTCCGATCCGAAGAGACGTGGTTTTCCCTAGAGATCCCAACAAGATGGGAGAAATAGGACACGCAATCTGACAATACTTCCAACAAGGATGGTGACAAACATATTTTGTTGGCCAGAACTCACAAAAAGCTTCTGCACCTCCGCACTACATCCACGATGACCAAGCAATAACGTGATTGATGATGAAGATCGTTTGTGGCAGCGCAAAAACTGCAAATTAGCCGCCGACAACTAGATCCACAAAGCATGTTGCCCAGCCGTCATCCGCCACCTTGCATCGCGAAAAAGTGGATTTTTACTCTCGCATGTTGCAACGCGGTCCATCCCGATGCGCGCGTTTCGAGTGAGGATCCGTGTGGACATGTCTTTACCAAGTATTTCATTTGCATAGCCATTTTATTTTGCATTCTGTACTTTGTACTACTCGTGTGAATCCATGTAGGTTGAGATACTACTGTTCCCTAGAAAACCCACCAATAAGATGGGAGAAACAGGGCACACAACGCGACGAAACGCTGCCAGCAAGGATAACGGCAAACGTATTTCGTTGAGCAGCACTTATTATAAGGTCCGCACCTTAGCAAAAGCGTATTTGGTGACGAAGATCATTTGTGGTGGCGCAACACTGCAAATTAGCCGCCGATAACTAGATCCATAAGCATGTTGCCCGCCGTTATCTGCCACCATGCGTGCGTCAGTGCATGTACATGGCGCCCATCGCTATGCCCCTCGCGAGCCAAGATCTCCCCTAAAATATGCATGGATCCAAATCCAGAGAGAGTCAACTCTTGTGTTTTCTACTCCTATTTGCATCGCTCTTGCTTGATTGACCAACATGGCTCAAATTGATAGAGCGAAATTCAACTGTGCAGAGCGAGTGGAGCCGGGGCAGGCGGGCAGCTAGGTTTCTAGTTACAGAGAAGCGCGCCTCAGGTCTCCTTTCTTTCTTTCCTTTTACATTGCGGAAGGACAGGGAAAGGAAACAAAACCTGAAAACCTAGGAACTGGCTGCCTGTACCGATGCTTTGTTGATTAAACAAGGACTAATTGACCTGAGCACCTGGCCTGGGAGCAAACATTACCAAGCACCGAAGGAGAGAGATGGCCATGGCATCGTCATCGCATGCATGATGGTGTTGTGATCAATGGTCCATGGAGAATCCTTTGGGAAGAACAAAGAAAAATAAAGAAGGATCAGCGGAAGGGATCGGAGTTCCGTCGTTCCGAGTCCAAGAAGCAAGGACGCGAAACGTGGTGGTTGGGACGGGATGATGGGGAAGAGTGGAGAAAGGCCAAACCAACGGCCGGGGCAACAAGCGAAACCAAAACCAGCCGTGGTTTCCACAGCACGGCCCACAGAGCGCGAGGAGACCGGAGGCTGGTGGTCGTTGGCTGGGTTCCCCAGAAACCGGGGCAGCGGCATACCGGGGCGGGGTGGATGGTGGGTGACGCCACTGCTCGCTCCAGGGTTTTGGTTTCCAGAAAACCAGGAGCGGAGCCAACCAGAAGAAACCACCCATCCCGACGGATTGATTCCTGGGCCTCCTGTCTGTCCTGGGTTGGGAAAGGCCGGCGGTCAGTGATGTGATTGGTGGGGAGCCAGAGGAGGATTCCTCCGGTATGATGTGATCCGGCCGTCCTTTTCGCTTTCCCGGCTCCCCCACAAGGTACGTGGCGATCTGCCGCCCCGCCCCCGGATGCTTTGATCCTAGTACGGTTCCATTCCATCAGGACGTACTGTGCTCATGTGCTGTCTCAATTGCCTCTGAACTAAACCCAGACGATGTATTTAATGGGTGTTTGATACAAGTGGAGGTTTTCATATCCTAATTAGAAGAATTAAATATGAGCTAATTATAAAATTAACTGCAGAACCCTATAGACGAATTTATTAAGCCTAATTAATTCATCATTAGCAAATGGTTATTGTAGCACCACATTGTCAAATCATGAACTAATTAGACTTAATAGATTCGTCTCGCGAATTAGATTCCATATGTGCAATTAGTTTTGTAATTAGATTATATTTAATACTTCTAATTAGTATCTAAACATCTGATGTGACATGTCCTTAAGACGCTGGATCCAAACAGTCCTTTAGTTGAAAAAATTTCAAAAAAATACTTAGGTCCCGTTTGAATGTTACTAATTAGAGTATTAAATATAGACTAATTACAAAATCTATTTGCGAGACGAATCTATTGAACCTAATTAGTCCATAATTTGACAATGTGGCGCTACACTAAACATGTGCTAATGATAGATTAATTAGACTCAATAGATTCATCTCAGGAATTAATAGATTAATTAGTTTTATAATTAGCTCATGTTTAGTCCTCCTAATTAGCCTCCGAATATTCGATGTGACTAAAATGGCGTGAATTTTAATCCGGACTAAAGATCCAAACACCCCCTTAGTTGCAAAACAAAAGGTCCTTAAATCCTTTTAAAAATTATTAGAAACATTTTACTGACCCAACTAGTCTACGAGAGTTCGCAAAACAAAATGCCTCAAAAATGTTTCCTCGGACCTAACTAATCTACGAAAATTTTGAAAAATAATTCCGAAAGCCTGTTAGTTCCGCCTATGGATAAACATCAAGGCGCCTCTGGTACCCGTAAGCCGTAACGGCCCATCACACAACCAAAGGGACGCTGGAGTATAATACGTTTCTGCGACAGATAATAATTAGAAAGGTGACGACAAGTTGGGTTTGTTAATTCTGTTTTTTTAGAAACAAGCAAGTGTAGGCACGCACAGTTCCAAAAGAGAAGAACACTAATCAGCCGTCGGTATCCAAGCTAGTGGTTTCGAAAAAAAAGAAAAAGGAAATCCAAGCTAGTGGGGTGGGGTGGGGGGAGGGGGGGTGGCGGGCGTTTAATCATCTGACGTGGCTGCATTGCTTGGGGCGTACACCACGCCACGCCACGCCACGGCGGCAGGCAGCGGGGAGTTGAAAACCGGGCGGGCGGGATCCAAAACCGTGGGACTAGCCGCCCACTGTATTGGCGAGGTGCATGCACCCCTCCGGATGGTTGGGATTAAACAAAGACACCAGCTCATGCGCCCTGCCCACGGAAACCATTCTATAATCCCGTCCATCACAGCAGAATCCTCGGACCAACGCGGCTTCCCTCCCCCGCCCCGTTCCCAGTTTCCGGAAGCAAAACCACTGGCGCCGCGCCGTCCCACTCATCAAACCCACTGCCCCCCGCCTGCCCACGGTCCCTGCCACTGCCACGGATATATACGTAGATTGCATCCTCTTCCTCCTCCCCTCGATCACCATCCTCCATTGCCAAAGCTCTCGCATCGATCGCCACCCACCACCACATCCAGAAGAAGAAAGAAGAAGAAGCAGAAGCAGTATAATGAGGCTGAGCTGCAACGGGTGCCGGGTGCTCCGGAAGGGGTGCACGGAGGCGTGCACCATCCGGCCGTGCCTGCAGTGGATCAAGGCGCCCGACGCGCAGGCGAACGCCACCGTCTTCCTCGCCAAGTTCTACGGCCGCGCGGGGCTGCTCAACCTCATCGACGCCGCGCCGGGGGACGAGCAGCGGCCCGCCGTCTTCCGCTCTCTGCTCTACGAGGCCTGCGGCCGGATCGTCAACCCCGTCTACGGCTCCGTGGGGCTGCTCTGGTCGGGCAACTGGCACCTCTGCCAGGCCGCCGTCGAGGCCGTCCTCAAGGGCGCGCCCATCGTCCAGATCTCCGCCGAGGACGCCGCCGCCGCCAGCCCCGCGCACCTACACAAGGCCGCCGCCTGCTACGACATCCGACACGTCGCCGCCAAGGCCAAGCCCGCTCCCGCTGCTTCTTCTCCTGCGGCGGGGGCGGCTGATGCTGCGGCGGCGCCAGCCTCGTCGTGTCCTCCGGCGGACGACGCCCAGAGCAGCAAAGCCGGCGGCGGCAGCAGCCTCCTCCACAAGGTCGCCAAGCCCGGCCGCACCCGCTTCAAGCGCGCGTCGTCGTCGTCGTCATCGAAAAGGCAGGCCCACAGCAAGCCGCCTTCCGATACGGAGGACGACGGCCACCATGTCCACCTGACAGCGGACCACGCGCCCCCCAGCCGCGCCTCGTCCGACGACGACACGCACCACCAGGAGGTGTCGGCGGCGTCGCTGGACACCGACGCCTCGCACGTCAGCCAGGCCGAGCAGGCTACGACCGTGGCGGGAGAGGAGGACCAGCACCAAGAGCAGCAGCAGCAGCAGCCGGCCGGCCTCGACCTCACGCTTGGATTCGGATCGTTCGCGCCCTTGGCCGCAGCGCGCCCGCCGACGCCACCCACCGTCGCCGGCTGGAGCGCCGCCGACGAGCCAGGGGTCGTGGGCTTCCGGTTCCTCTAGGCTCTAGCAAGCGGCACCCTCGTCTCTTTGTAGAGGCCGGTGTGTCAGACAGACAGACAGACAGAGATAGCATAGAGGAGCGTTCTAGTTGTTTTTGAATTGGGAACAAACTCAAGTTTTTCCCCCACCCCAATCCATTCCTAGATTTAGGCCAAAAGAGAAGTAAAACTCCTTAATTGTTCAAATTAGGCTTCTTTTCCTTTGTTTTCCTTTCTTGATTGGAACATGACACCGTTTTTCTGTTTTTTTTCCCCTGTGAATGAAGAAGACGAAGAAGCAAATTGAAACAATTCAATTTCATTTCATCAACTCTGACATTTGTAGCAATATGCCAATATATTGCCTAGTGCTGCAGTGGCAGTGCTAGATCGATCGATCGATTGGTAGAGGCGACTGACTCTTGAGTCTCTGACTGACTGATGAATCGTGCACACTGCACCGCATCTGCATTGATTGATACATGCCTTGCCTGATGCCGGAAATGGATGCCGCTCCCCTTTTGTCAGTGCAGCATACATGTAGGGTCACCAAATCCAGCTTTGAGGAAGATCCTTCTCCACTCGTGCTCTGAGCCTCTTTGCATATCATCGTCTGCCCTGTATTCAACAACCATGTCTATTATGGACTAGGGTGTGCTCCAACTCCAAAGCTGGAGGTGGCCTTGGAGCAGCTCCTCATGCTCGCTCGTCTGCTGCTTACAACGGCCACGGCGCCCAGCAACTCATTTCGCAGACAATCTAGGAAGTTATCTCAGCAACTGGAAACATCTCTAGCCCAAATCCCTTGGACGGCGATACAAGCGCCCAGTTTCCTTTCAGATGTAGTATATAAGGAGAGATCGAGAGGCGAGATCAAACATCAAAGCAATAATAATACTCAAATCGTCGGCATAGAAATGGGACATGCCTTTTTACCCCCCAAATAATCATCCTGCTGCCTAGCACTAGTTCACAGGGAGTCCAAAATTCATCTAGATGCTTACTTGTAGTGTGCCAAAGTACACCATGAGCGTTTCATGCAAACACAAGACTTGTCCCACATGACAGGGGAAGAAGATTCGTATTCAGACGCGTACGTGGGTGCTGCTCTATCAGCTCTCGTCCATGGGATCGTTTCCGCCGCCTCGCTTGGGTTCCACATCCTTGTCTCCAGACGCGGAGGAGGATTCTGCTTTCGCAACTGAGTCTTCCAAAGCCTCCAGGAATGAGACCACTGTAAACTTATCTGCCATAATGACACGCAAATAAAGGATCTTCAGATACCAAAAAATTGATGCATATTGCAAAATTCACAAGATAAAGAAATATCATGGATGGTTGACATTTAGCTAATTAGCTCTTGCTGCCTAGACTTTATGCATATAAGTCACTGAGCAAATCTCTTTTACTTTGCAAATAGCAAAATAGCAATATCACAAGCACCCTACATGTAAAAAACAAATCTATAGTTGAGTCTGTGAAGGGGAAACAAAAGGAATTTACATTTACTAGGGTCAACTCCAAATTGAGCAAGATCTATTTGCCCAGTCCGTAGCACCTGTCAGACACAGACAAACATCAAAATCAGCATACCACTGGAAACAAATGACATCACCACATAGCACATGTAAATGGTAAGGGTGAGTAACTAACATGGGTGAATGCATCTAGTTGTTGACGCAAAGGAGGACTTTGGAGAAGCTCAAGGATATCACTGGGGGTCCATGAGCCCTGGAAATGCGCAATTGCCATAAAATTGAGTGCAAGGATTACTTCAACTAAAAGCCAAGGTAGCATCATAACAATACAAACCTCTGGAAGATGTGATGCCAATTGTTCAATGGGCAGGTTCTCAATTAATGGCAAGACCAAATCAGGCTTCAAGATGTCTCCTAGTCCTAGTCCTACAAACACCAACCAAAAAAAATTATAAAAGAATTTGGTCAATGACAAGAGCGCATCAGTTTACTATGGCACTTACCAGCATCAGGGTCAGCTGCAGCACCTGATATACCAGGAGAATGTAAGTAAATGTTTCGGAGAAGCATATAGAACAGAAGAAATCAAAGGGACTAGTTTTCAGCTGGTACCTGATGGCTGCATTGCACTGAGTATTCTCTGCAGGTCCTCCAAGCGTACAGGTCCAGCAGCAGATGTCACTTCACCAGCCAGATCAGCAGTCATGCTCTGATCAACTAAATTCCCAGCTCTGACAAATAAATGAAGAAAAGGTATAAGAGAAACAAGACGGTAGAACAACATTTATAGATAGCATAGGTAATCTTGGTGCAAATGAGGCAAAAATGAAAACCACATTCTAAGAAAAAACTTAATGTGTTTGTTCACATAACCCCAAAAATATTCATGATGCAAAAACAAGGGCAGTGAAATCAATGGACAACAATATTCAGCCAGATAACGAAGATGCTAACATTGCTTTTGACACTGCATTGAGCATATATATTAATACATGCAGTTTCTATTGCCATGTACACACAGGATTGTAGGATGTCAATGCAACAATGGATTTACATACCTGGAAGAGATATCATCATCAGCTGTATCTTCAGACATTTCTGCTTCGATAGGCACTGCAAGATCTGCCTCAGCATCTGCACAGAATACTACTTAAGACCATCGATCAAGAACCAAAATTAGTGCTGAGGCTCCCAACATTCAGAGCATACCTAGTGGCCGATTTATGTAGGCGTTAACTTGGATGCAAATCTGGGAGTCCCCATCAGCATTTGGTTCCTGAATAGAGCAAAATGATAGTCAACCATTGAGAATGTTGAAAGGGTTACAGCTTTCACAAAAGAACTTCTACAGTTCCACACATAACTGACCTGCATCCAGAAGAAAAATTTTCTGTTGTCGTGCTTGAACTTCAAGATGTAAACCCTTCCAGAAGATTCTGACACCTAATGATGTGATGTAGAGTTTATCAATGAAGCATAAAAGTTCAATAGAATGAAATTGGAAAACATTTCAAACTTGGATTAACATTACTCAATACCTTCTCGAAGACAGCCTCATCAGGAAAGACAATTTGATCCTTTGAAAGATGGAATCAAGGACATACAACACTACAGTAATGATCTGGTACGAATAAAAGCAGGGAAAAGTGGAGGCATATCCAAGTTCAAAAATTCAAGTCCACAGAAGGACCATACAAGTCCAAATATTTATGACAGGCATTTTCTGCAAACTAGGATTTCTAGCAAACTGAGAATTTCTTTGAAGTATTCCAAGCAACTGAAAATCAGAATAGAGCAAGAAGTGCCTACAAGTGCAAGAGGATACATCTTCAACTATGTTCTGTCCGCGATCAAGCCACTGAAAATGGACTAAGCCTTCTTCACCCTAAAAAGAGGTTTTACAAAGAGCTGTGGTGAAATCCCAAGAAATAAATGATGTAACTAGCTTATTAAGTTTTATTGGCAGTGAGCTTAGTATAAGTTTTGAGTATCCATACCCTACCAACACGGACAAGCCCCTTGCGTGTGTCTGGAACCACTCGTGTCCCCTCAAGAGACATCTTACCCGCACGAAACTCACACATGACATCCTGACAAATACATCAACGAAACACATTAATCTACATAAATTTAACAGCTTATTATGTAACAACAATGCAATGAGATTGAACATTTTAAACACACAGAGCATTCAGATTTTGACAACTGAAGATTTCAGTGCTCTTTCATTGAAGTAAAACTCTAGGCACTATCCATGAAGAGGAAAAAAATGCAAGACTGAACAAATGCAGATATCAATACCATCCAGCTTACACAACACAAGGCAAACTGTTCTTTTCATTTTCCACATATCCCTGACTAACATTTAACTCAATGTATCCAGTCTGAAATGAAAGCAAACATCACAAGCAATGTATTCACATGTTCAAGTACCCTATGCAGCAGCAGAAGCAGCAGCTGTGGCTTCTAAATTTGCATATAAGTAACGTAAGTTCGGTGTCTGTAACAGGGCCCAAGAGCCCATGTGTGAGCATATACGTACTCCATAGCAGAGCGATGATGTAGGACAATCTATATATTGTATACCAAAAATAACTACACTAATATAGAACTTGAATGGGTAACAACAGGGTTGCTCTGCTGATAGGAAAGCAATGAACTTGCTACAAATCGCTATTTAATAAATTGTAGCTGATAGGAATGCAAATATAAAGTGAAAATATTGCTGGTATCAGTTCTGTGGAGAGACCATGCTAAAAAACAACTGTTAAGTGGAAATCACCAAAATAAACAGGATACAAAGAACACAAGTGTGATAACAAAAAAACTTCTGCATAGAGTTGAGTACTAGGTCACAGAAACAGTCTGCAAACATGCTTGTGCCGAATATAGCATGATAGAGCTGTTGGTTTATAACAAGAATCACAAAGTTGGCACTACAGATAGAGCAAACATACTGAAATCCTTCTGGGTTCAATCTGAAGCCCGTGCTAAATAATCATGACAATAGAGGCAGCATTGGAAAGCCAGTATTTGCAGAAGCACAAAGCGGAAGCATGAGATATTTACCTGTAGAGGTTCACTGCTCTCCATCGACCAAAAAAGGGGATCACCGCAAAGTATACGCTCTACAAGAATGCAAAGGTACAAATGAGTAGAGTCGTCAGCAGTCAACTAGGTCAGGCAAGTTCGAAGTAGCTTATGATTTAAGCTTTAGAACAGCATTTGTTTCCTGCATCACAGCTACGATCAGTGAATGATACACACAGCAAACTGGGAGTAAATGCTAGTAAAAACCTACACATATCCAATAGAAGCAGTTTAGGTGCATGCGTATGTGTTACCCTTCCCGGAATGCGGAAATAGGCACTTCACTCATACGTTAGATATATTGTTTAGATATATACTCATAAGAGAAACGGCTAATGAATCTATTGTTTTTCGCATTATCAATCCCCTGGTAGCCAATCTACCTAAAAAAATCCCCAGCATGTCCACTGTAGAGATATTCAGGGCAATAAAAGCCGGCATTGCTTAGCATTAGCAAGCTTGCGAGTCGGGGCTAGCACACGCACGGGCTCGGTTGTTTAAGCTTGGGGATGACAAATCAGATGCGTTTGCTTCGGTCGCGGCGGAATAAACGCGAAATCTTATCGGGCATAATACGAGATGCCAAACTATTGAACGCAGCACAAAATCCGCAGTAAACTTGGACGGATGGAGCTTCCAACTGAGCGAATTCTCAGTGAAGGGGGAAGAGCCGCTAGGGCTTGCTTCGCTTACCAAGAGCTTCCTGTACCACAAGCCTGGACGGATCAGAAGTCCTCTCCGCAGCAGCCCAGCTCGGTTTTAGCAGAGGGGGAGAGAGAGAGGGGAGGACGACGAGAGGAAGGGGAGGCGGCGGCGGTGGCGGCTTGTGGGTTGGGGACTCTCGCCTGTCGCGGTGTCGCCTCGGTCGGCTCTCGGCTGATCCCTGGGGTGGAGTCGGAGAGAAGAAGAAGCAGCCAGCCAGACAGGCCAGCCGGGCTGTACGTTTCCATATGGGCCGGGCCGGATTCCAGCTGGAGACCAATCAACCAGCCCACACGGCCCACCTATACCTCTCGCTTTGTTCGCTTCTTCTTCCGCCGCCGCCGCCGCCAGAGAGTCTCTTTTGTTGGTTTCACCATCATCGGCGAGGGCAAGCAGGCAGCTCGTCTGGTCTCAGGCGGCGCCGCCCTCCTCTTCCCCGCCCTCTACTGCTGGTACTGCAGGAGATCCATCCGCACTTGCATCGATGTCTTCCTTCTTTTCTCTATTCAGCTATCCATTCACTATTCGCGGATTCCTTTGCTTCGCGAGTCTAATCTTTGTTTCCTCGTTCAGCAAACAGGCCTCTTGGTTCAGCTGAATTTCGTGTCATGGACAGCCAAGCCCCTCCTCCCGCTGCCGCTACCGATGCCAACACCAGCGTCATGTGCCAGCTGGTCAGTCCCGAAGGCGACCATCTCGGTGCGGCGCTCTACCTGCCGCAGAACGTCGGGCCCCCGCAGCTCCAGGAGATTGTGAATCACCTCCTCCACAATGTATGCTTATGTTTTGCTCAATACTCCCTCTCCTTTTTACCTCGCTGCCCCGAACTAAGCCATCATACTGCTGTCTGCTGATGTTTTCAGGAGGACAAGCTGCCCTATGCATTTTACATTGGAGATGAAGAGCTCTCTGTCCAGCTGGGCACTTACATGCAGCAAAAGAACGGTGAATGAGACCCCTCAGCAGTTTCTTCACCTTCCCTTTCGTCTTTTGGTCGTTTGTGCTGGCATCTAATTCCTGCTTCCATCTTTTGTTTTCTTCAATTCAAGCCAATGTTGAGGTTACTCTGCGCATAGTATATCAGCCACAAGCACTTTTCCGAATTAGGCCAGTCAACCGTTGTTCTGCTACGATTGCTGGTATGTGTATTCTCTTCATCAGCTTATGCTCTTCTTTTGCTGACAAAAAGGAAAAACAGAAGCCCCCAATAATATGCTTATGCTGTCCAATTAATTCAGTAATCTCCTGTATAGTCTCAAGTTTCCTCGAATGATATATGCATGATCTTCTCTTTCTGCAGGTCACACAGAAGCCGTACTTGCTGTTTCTTTTAGCCCTGATGGAAAATGTTTGGCGAGTGGTTCAGGTGATACCACTGTTCGCTTTTGGGACCTTGATACACAGACTCCATTGTTCACATGCAAAGGTGAATGCTCCGTATCCTATCCTTGCTCGTTGGTGATTTGCTTCCATGTTGCTCATACCTTGGATTGTGGTCCTTGGATAGAATGCCTACAGCCAAGTTGGTCAATTTAATCTTCTCAGTTGCAGAAAAAACCTCCGAAATGCCTTTGGAACTAACCTTTAATATTAGCAGAGTAAATGGACAAAGTGAGTATTAGTATAATATATTCACTGATGGTCTTTTTACACCACTTTGCCTGGACAAACATGTGAATTGGAAGCCTTGAACTACTGAAGGATGGCGGACTCCAGTTTCTTGTAATGACATAACGCTTTTTTCAATCTACAGTCAGTGAAGGTCCAAACCCATTCCCTACAAATGAACACACTCCGTGAGCCATTCCCCACGAATGACATAACATTTCTTGTAATAATGGCATAATGTTTTTCCCCCAATCTACAGTGAAGATTCAAACTCATTCTCTAAAACCAACGCACTCCATGAACCATTTTTAAGCTCGTATGGCCTTCTTGATGTTTAAAGTCCATCATATATACATAATTTATGCTGTTACATCCTTAAAGCTTTGGAACTAGTAAAGCCTAGCACTATCTGTTGAATTTGTGTTTCTTATGTGCTTTCATTGCCTCTGAGTATAAGTTATGAGATTTTTGGTAGTTACATGTCTGCAAAGTGCATTTTTCCTATGTTGTTGGTGACCCTCCATATTTCAGGACACAAAAATTGGGTTCTCTGCATTTCGTGGTCGCCTGACGGAAAACATCTTGTTAGTGGAAGCAAGACAGGAGAGCTTATATTATGGGACCCAAAAACTGGGAAGCAATTGGGCTCCCCACTTATGGTACAATCATGTGTTATTTTTATCTGTGACTTCTAGGCCTGATAAACAATGATTCTGTAATTATGCTAGCTTTTCTTTTCTGTATTGTTAGGCTAGATGCCTTGTATGTCTATTGCCTAGCATGAATTTGTATGAACCACTCTTGGACGTAGATGATAACCGAAGATAACTACTGCAAACTTTATTCTTCCTTAGTAGGTTAAATTTGTATTGGCAGATTAGTGAAGCAAACAAAATGTATTCTTATCATTCTTTGCCTCTTTCAGACATTTCTTTCTTTTTTATGTCCAGTACTCATTTAGTGTGTCCTGTTACAAAATAGGGACACAGGAAATGGATTACTGCTGTATCTTGGGAGCCAGCCCATTTGCAAGCTCCATGCCGCCGCTTTGTAAGTGCAAGCAAGGATGGTGATGCTCGCATCTGGGATATCACCACAAGGAAATGTGTTATTTCCCTTACAGGTCACACTAATTCAGTGACCTGTGTCAAGTGGGGTGGTGATGGTTTGATTTATACAGGGTAATACTGTTGAATCATTATCAGTCCTTTCCTTTATGGGCAAAAAGATTATGGTTTTGTCCTCTTATATTCTGCACTTGTTCACTTGCTACTGTGAGAAATACGATTGCTCTTCAATGCTTGATATTTACGAACAAATCCAATGATACCATCCCGGTTCAATACTACATACTGGTGTTGTTGTGCAGAGTGTGAGAAAATAACAATTGGACTTGATGATATGCAAAAGCTTTGCTTTTGTCTTTTCATCATTACGAACAAATTGCATATTCTCCATAAATTCGTTACAGATTCTTGTCATGGGATTGTTTCTCTTTTCTTATGAATATAAATTGAAGACTGTCTGTGTACCAATTTTCTTGTGTTTTTTCTTTCGAGACTTGTGGAAAAACCAAGTTGATCCTCAGTCAAGAAATCAAGACCGTCTTGTGGTCTAAGATAATTTCCTAGATTTACTATCGTAACTACTGCCGAATGGGTAGCATGTTGAAATTTTCTGTCAACCAGAAACTGAATGGCTCATTCAGTTACATATGTTTCTTTTCTTTTTTTGGTTTCTATGCTCCTTGATACTTTATTTATCTCTGATAGCTATAGTTCCAGATAAAAATCATATATAACCGACCATAAATGCTCCTATTGTTTTTTTGAAACTATATAAATGCTCCTATTGTTATTAAAATGATATGCAATAAGAAAGCTTACTTTATGGATTTCCTTTCTTGAACTTATATTTCTGCGGCTACCGTTCTTAACATAGTTCTTTGGTACTGCAGTTCTGAAGATTGTTTGATCAAAGTATGGGAAACAACTCAGGGAAAGTTGGTTAAAACATTGCAGGTAATGCATCAATCCATTAAATACATGGAAACATATGCTCTGATGCTTAAGTGCGGATAGTGCACGTGATTGCTGTTTTGCTTATTTTCAGAGTTTTTGTAACCTGTAGTTGACTTAATTGTATCCTTGTATCCTGAAGTCTTATGCCAATATAAATCATTGGTGTTTACTTTTCATTTTCTAAAGGTAATTGTTCTTTACATATTCAGGGTCATGGGCACTGGGTGAATTCGCTTGCCTTGAGCACGGAATATGTTCTCCGAACTGGAGCATATGACCATACTGGCAAGACATACTCAACCGCAGAGGAAATGAAAGAGGTATCTTGATGGGACTTTGCCTGGTGCTCATATTTTCTTTTAGTTTGTTACATATCCTGATAGCAAATTAGTTTTGGCATTATAACCTGTGCAAATGTTTTTTTCCCTGATCTAGCAACCTTTTATATTTAGGCAGCTCTCGCGAGATACAAGAAGATGAGGGGTAATGCTCCTGAGAGACTAGTTTCTGGTTCTGATGATTTTACGATGTTTCTTTGGGAACCAACGATTAGTAAACAACCTAAAGCTCGCATGACTGGTCATCAGAAGGTATAGTATCTCATCTTATTGTGTACATGCATTCCTTGATATCTGCTGTCTTAGTGTGGATAAATTAAGAAATATTTTTATGTTTATTTTCCCATTAGCTTGACAGTTAACGCTTGTGATGAATCATCTCCAATCTGAATTCGCAGTAGTTTGTAATGATTGTGACTTTGTATCAGTTACTGGACTGCTTGGTCATTTTTTGAAGATTGTGTACTGAAACAAACTGTACTTTCATCTGTAATGCTGTTTGCAGCTCGTGAACCATGTGTACTTTTCCCCTGATGGGCAATGGTTGGCAAGTGCCTCCTTTGATAAATCCGTCAAGTTGTGGAACGGTATCACAGGAAAGTTTGTTGCAGCTTTCAGAGGGCATGTTGCAGATGTCTACCAGATCAGGTGAGTTTTTTTTGTTTCTAATAAAAAGGAAAGAATTTTCCAGCTTTCAGTTATTTCATGCTTGACAAAATTATTTCCCCGCAGCTGGTCTGCTGACAGTAGGCTTCTGCTAAGTGGAAGCAAGGATTCCACCCTAAAGGTACCTATATATACTCTTCCACTTTAGCTTAATTTTTCATCTTTGATTGGCACCAACTTTTTGTTCACTTCTGTGTGTATTGTATTTTCAATTGCTTTATATAGCTTTAAATGCATTTCATGGTGTCATTATCTTGCTTGGGCCGTAATGGAGAACTATTACATCAAACGTGAATATTAGCTGGACTTGGCAAGCCATTGGATCGCATACTTCATGTGGCATACCTTGAGCGCAGCTATATGCCTCATTACTGAAAAATCCTAGCATGGGGATAGCATAGTGTCCCCACACGCTTGCCACGCATGACGCATACTTGTCTGTTAGAACTGTAAATGGAGGACATATCTCTTGTTCTGTGAGTATCTCTTTCATGCTGGTGCGTCCTGTGTGTGTCCGATTCAGGTTTGGGATATTCGAACGCACAAGTTGAAACAAGACCTACCAGGCCACGCGGATGAGGTATCTCCTTGAGTTCGTTGGTTTATATTATACTGTCATAAAGAGAAAAGAGCTGAGATGATGATGCATGTGAACATTTTAAGGTGTACGCCGTGGATTGGAGCCCTGACGGTGAAAAGGTGGCGTCTGGTGGGAAGGATCGGGTCCTCAAGCTTTGGATGAACTGACGGAGCAAGCTGCTATGGGTTGAAGTCTGCATACGCGATAGATACCAAAGGAATGATGGAGCTCCTGTAACAAAAGCAATTTTGGTGACGGCATTGAGGAATCTTGTACCGTGGATGATAATGTTTGGCGAATTAATGTAGTGGGGATTTCATGCTATTTCTGTTTAGGTAGCTGGGGCTGGAGTTGGTATCGACACATCCTCCATCCATATAAAAACCTTTAGACCCCGTTTGGGTTCAAGGAATTGGAATCTATTTAATGGAGTAGGCTAATTTATGTTGGAATGTGGCATTCCACAACTTTCCAAAGTTTAGATATAAGCCTATCTTAAATTCATGGGGTGGGAGATGGAAATTGATTCTATAGATTATGGTTATTAGATGGAATTCAATTCTTATAGCATGCTCTTAGACTCGCTTCTCTATAGTAGAAGTGTAGAAGTGCAGCATACAAGTATCTCTCCCATATCACCAACTATAATATACAACTATATTCCACATACAATTATATTAGCTTAATTAATTTGTGTCTAAATTATAATTATTAGGATGGAATTCAATTCCAATGATCCAAACGGACCTTAATGGATTTGTACAAGCACCGGATCATTGCATGAATAGGCATCGCTAAACGTGCCTATGCTCGATGGATGCGTGACCTGAGCGGGCCGCTCTTCTCATCGTGCCTCGTTGTCACGACTACGACTACAAGGTCGCTCCTGGCAGATGCATCCCGTTCAGCGTCGCAGTGGCAGTGCGGCCACCGTCGTCGTCGAATTCCAAATCTTCCCATTGTTCCACCGACTGTGGCCCATGGTTGGCACAATTGGGCCAGAAAACCAGCCCAGTCCATCTTATATCTCAGCCTCTCTGCTGCCAGATCCGGTCCAATTCCGTCGCGACGACGACTCGTCTCCTCCGACGCAGCGCCGCCGACTCCGCCTCCGCCCCCTCCTTATCCCCCTTCAGTTCACCCCTCCCCCTCACGCAGCGAGTCATCCGCGGCGGCGGCGGCTAACAGATCAAGGTGCGTCCCTCCAACTTTATACTCCAGGGTATGCTGATGTGATGTCTCGGCTGATGCTTTCCAATGTTGGGCACTCTGATAGTGTAAGCCACCATGGTCAGTTTTACTACATCATGACCGAACCCTATACTCCAGCCTCTCAAGTTTGCAGTGAAGCTTTACTTTCGTTAGTGTTACCCATGCTTCCGTAAGACTTTTGTTTCCAGAAGAGAACTAGTTTCAGGATTTTCAGCGATACACTTGGAACCGAAAATAGGTTGCTGTCTGTTGGATCGCACGGTTCTAGGCTTAATTTGATACTCTGTGCTTGTCTGGCTAAGATTAGCTAGACTGTAGCTTGGTTTCTTTTGAACATGATCTAGTTAACTGTTTAGCTGTTTAGCTTGCTCCAAATGTAACTGGATGTAACTGCGTAGCTCAATTAACTCCTTTAAATCTGGGGGTCTGGACATCGATCTGCACATAATTCATAGAATTATATATACTTGATCCTAGTACTTTAATTTCTGTTTGGCCATGGATATCTTCGTTTAGGAAGAGAATAGTGTAGAGACAATTTACAGTTTTGGTTCCATGTATGTGCAGTATTCTTTATGGGATAGGAACTGATATCAGACTGTTTTTTCTTTTTCAGGATACATCACACCATACTTTGAAGATTTGCATTGTGCCGACGAAGAAAGGCACGTGTTGACTGGAATCATGGTTGCACTTTCGGCATCCACTTCTCCAGAAGTGACATTGAAGCTAGACAGCACCATACCCCGTTGTTTTCAGCGTGTGATGGCCGCGGTGGCGTCTTCTTCACTGACAATAGGGCAAAATAACAGGAACCAAAAGGCGAGCCGTGCTGCTCAGTGGTTTGCGTTTGTCTTCGTGCCGTTTGCTTTCATTGTCACTGCAGCAGGTTTGGCGTGCATCATGTATAACAAACCCCGCCTGGGGTTCCGGTTATCATGTTATCATGTAACCCTCTTCTTGCCGCGTGCACCCTTGGCCGCGTGGGAAGCTCTCCACGATGTCGGTTTTGAGAAGATTGGCGTTGCTGTCAGTCTAACCTGTGGCCCCGTTTTGTTATTGGACCAGGCAATACCCATCGTCTGGTCTAGCCTTGTCTCCCATCTGATTGCTGTTATCGTTGCCTTCTGGGTCTGCCTTGTTCGGGCGTATGGCAAGAGTTAGTCTAGCTAGCTAGCGGCTTATTGGATGCGGTTTGTAGTAGAATAATAATGGGCCTTTTGGCGCTTCTTCCTGTAATAAGGTTGGTGCCACTAACGGCTCTATTTTGTCACCTGCTGAGGGCAAGATCCAGGTTTTAGGACCAAAGGATAAACACAGTGCTCAGTTTCAGATGAAGAAGACGGTGGAGGTTCAATCTAATTGTTTACCCTTCTCCCGTTTTATATGTCACCTACAAAGTGTACAACTGTACATACAAAAGAAAACCCCAGCCCTTGCAAGGAGGAAACTGCAGGGCTGAAAACGTCAGGAAAATCTTCTACAGTTATCATTAGCTTACTGTCTACAAAGAAGCTCTTAGCTGGGTATAACTATTTCCTTCTAGCACAAGTCCACCATATACGTCTTTTGGATATATTTCCGCACACTGAGATGACCACAAATTGCAGTTTTGCTGCTTGACAGAATCCTGGATAATTGTTGAAACACGTTATATTGTTGTTGAACTGAATAAAACGGTTGCGCTCTGCCAAATCAACATATTGAGCAGTTGAAAGTTTCTGTAGGAAATCTGTTTATTTCTTGCGATTGTATCCTTGTAATCTGCAAACATGCGGCCAGTTGGTTTCTGCTTCTATTTAACTATTGTTGTTTCTCAGCTGCAACTTGTTTCCGCATGCAGTATAGTGGGCTGTTGCAAGAAGCTAATGGACAAATACTGCAAACATTGGCAATGTGCCTTTTGCAGTAATGGCTAATCTTGGGTTGATGTACTTTGGAATGGTGACGTTGATTGTTGGCATGGTAATTTTGTACTTAGGTCTTGTTTGTTTTGTAGAGCTTCCAAAGCTGATTCAGAAGTGATTTTCTACTGATTCTGTGAAGTGATTCTCTGAAATGAGAGGTTGGAAGCTGAAAAAGGTAGCTTCTACTGATTCTGTTAAATGATTCTCCATTCTGATTTTAAAAATTTATCATAGAGAATCATTTTTAGCCGTATAATCACTTCTTTCAGAGAATTAGCTCCAATAAAAAATCAGAATCAAATGAAGTTCTCCCAAACATGCCATTTAAGACCTTAAGCTGCAACTTGTTACATTCAAGCAGCAGCAACTTGTTCCCACATGCAAGCAGCAGTGCCACTACGTATCTTAGCAGCCGGGAACGTGGAACGTTTCCCGTTCTGGCAATAACAACAATTTAGCGTAAAAACCTTTAAAAATTACGTACCACATTCCTCGTTCCACGTTCCCATTCCTGTCGTTCCGGGAACGGTTGCTAAGCTACGTGCACGTCTGAATGTCTCAGCAGCATGGTAATTGCCGGAGGAACCTGGCCCATTAGTTAGTAGCTGTTTCAACCCATAACAGCCCAGCCCAGCTGATAGGGCCGGCCGAATCGGTGGGGTAGACAAAGCCGCAGCCCACCGCCGCCGAAAACATGGGGGAATACAAAAATCGAAAAGAAAGAGAGAGAGAGAAAAAGAAAGGAGAAGGGGCTAGGGTTTTGGCGTCCGAAATCGCAGCCATCGACGCCGCCGCATCCAACTCCGGCGAGGGAGAGGATTCAGGCCTGAGGCAGTAGTAGTAGGCGGCGGCGGCGGCCCCTAATCTCCTTCCTCGGTAGCGCAGATGGCGTCCGGAGGCCCGGCGCTCGAGTCTCTCGTCAACCGTGAGTATCCCTAAGCGACCTACCATGATTTCTTCCTTCCCGATCCTCTCTTTGTCACTGATGTTCTTCTCCTGCTCCTGCAGAGGTCATCTCCGTCATCACCAACGATGGCCGCAACATCGTGGTAAGCAAGCGAGCCCCCAATTACCTCCCGTCTCACGCTGCCGTGCCATGTGGTGCTTGCAGTAGCTAATTCTTCTTCTTGCTGCAGGGCACGCTCAGAGGATTTGACCAGGCCACCAACATTATCCTCGACGAGTCCCACGAGAGGGTCTATTCGACAAAGGTTAGGGCTACCTTGCCTGCCCAATCAATTCTGACCTAATTTATTCTAGGGACGCACTCATATTAAATCAGATGTTCTTTGTAAAATTGAAACCCAATGCTATGCAATGCACAGCTTGTAGCAAACCCACACGTTATTCTATACCAGAATGCCCGGTTTAAACGGTTGTTCCAACAGTTCCAAGTACTGCCAACTCAGAAGGTTCCCTGAGCTGAATGATAACCTCCTGCCCTCTCATAGCATGATAAGTTATGCTGTGCTTCTTGAACTTATAAAATCGTTGCCTCAAAATCCTTTGATTATTCTAAATCAGTAAGAATTGAGGTTCTGGTTAGAGCAACTTTGAAGTTTTCACTGGCGCTGATTAGAGCTAGCCATTCAGCCAATTTTTAACTCCCTTGCAGTCTATGTCACACTGATGCTCTGCTTTGAAGTGCTCTGTTCTACTGCATTTGCTGTAAGAATTGAACTCTTTGTGAGGATAGGCTTACAAATATGGCTGGTTCAGTACATATTGTACTCAACAAAATTTATCTTTTGCTAGGTCTTGAAATGCTTTCTTTGGCTTCCTTTTTTTTGTCCCTACTTTGCGATCTAGGACGCATCCACCCTTTAATGGCTTGGGATTGATCTCATGGCACCATTCTTGTGCATCTCTGCAAACTCATCATGCCACATCTAGTTCTCTTTCATGGTACTGTGAACTGGTTTATTTCATGATGCTTGAGAATTTGCTCCAAAAAAAGTGAGACGATTTTGTTACCTTATTAAGGTTGGAGATTGATTTCCTGCAGAATGAGTTACATTGATCCATGGATTATCCGGTGTCTGAATAATTGGTCTATGATATGCTGATGAATTTCGTGTGCTGGCATCTTAGTTTCAAGGATTGGTTGAACTGTTCTCGTCAAACATTATATAGTGCTAAGTGTGTTTAACATGATTACTAATGATACCTTATACCCACTGATGAGTTGATGAATTATTCTGTGCATGTTCAAGTTTCAAGTAATTTCCCTCAACGTTCCTGAAGATATCTTGTCATCAAACTATTCTACTGCTATATGTCTGTTACTATATCAAAATTTTGGTTCATTGGACGCCCATTCTATTTTTCTTTGCTTGCACAGTGACCCTCATGTTTGGAGTAGTTCCCCTCGCCCCCTGAAGTTCTGGACAATTCACTCTTAGAAATGGTCGGTTCAACACATTTATGCCTTTAGAAGTCTAATTTGAAATGCCTAAAACAATTGTAGTAAGGGTCTATGAGCTGTTGATACCTGATGGTTCTCTCTTAGATTGTGATAGTGCCTTGACCAATTATCTTGTATTATTATTGATCGATTGCATAACTGTTGAAATTGAACATTAAGTAGTGGCCCAATTCTTCCCGTGTATTTGCATACTGCATGTGCCTCTCTCATTATTCTCTATAGTTTCTGCTGTGCATGAGAATTTAGCAGCATATTTGAATGTTTTAGCCTCATGAGAAATGTTATTGTACTTGCAGGAGGGAGTCCAGCAACTTGTTCTTGGTTTGTACATTATCAGGGGTGACAACATGTAAGCTATTTCCTCCTTGTCCTTTGAGGTTCTTGGTTTTTTCGTCAATAACTGTTTAGTACTGCATGCACTTGCTTTGAGATTTATTAGCTAGCATGTACCAAACTGAAGCTGAACTTTGAGCGTTTGCCCCATTCTTGATCACTCGACCTCTTGCGATGTATGCAGAAGCGTTGTGGGTGAGGTGGATGAAGACCTGGATGCAAGGTTGGATCTGTCGAAGCTACGAGCGCACCCACTGAAGCCAGTCATCCACTGACCGCTGCTGCGAGATCAGACACACTTGTTTCGTGGGTAGTCTGAGGACCGGATAGATGAGTCGGTATTCTGATTGTTGAATGCAGGATGTAAGCACCATCATCGAGGGGGACGGGACTACTGAGTAATATGAACATTGTATCTTGCTTATTGTTGTGAATCAATGAGTGTGTGTTGGCACAGTTGACTAGGTGCTTGTTCTGAAGATTGCAAGGCGAGATGCTGCCTGGATCCCGTGGCCGTGTCCACGGATGGATGGCACAAGCATATATCTATATTCTGAGAGAGAAAGAGAAGCAATGCAACGCAAGATTGCAAGGGGAGGCGACTCAGCGGAACTGAACGAATCAAGTGACTGTACACAGCGTATATACAATCAATCTGCTTGATTGAGCCCAAAATTGGAAGGGAAAAGAAAGAAAAAAAGAAAAGTTAAGTAATGGAGGAACGAGCGAGGATACTCATCGTCCTTAAGCAAAATAAAGCGATTGCAACTCCAGCTTTAGGTCCTCTGGCTCATTAAAAAACAGCTCTGCTTCTAGCCCGAAAAAGTAGTTTTTTCTGACTCTGATTTATCTTGTAGGAAAACGTTTAGCAAAACGGTTTCTCCTAGCATTTTAGAATGTATAGAAGAAGTTAATTGTTCATTGTACCCTTGCATATGTGTTTTGCTTGGAGATATGAGTTTTATGTGTTGCTTCTATTAATAATGTGATTTGTGTGAAATAAAAACATAATAAATATAAAATATAGGTAAGCGTGGTCGTTACTAAGTGTTGTTAACAAAATAATACATTTAGGGGATACATCTTCAGGGATACACATAGCATCCAACCATACAGACAACAATACAATATCAGATGATCTAGAAAGAAATATTGGCCTTGCAATGTCATCATGGAATCTATCCATGCTTCAATCATTAGAATGTCGAGTTGAACTATATGAAGCACTCTGAGGAGGAGGATGTGCTACGTATCTCTCAGGTATAACAGGCACGTAATCAGGATTCGGATCGCACTTCCGAAAATGTTTATCTAGTGCATGATTCTTATGAATGTCACTTCTTCTGGCTCACTATCATCATCATCGACTGCATCATCATCATCAGGGACTGGTGAATCCTCACGATTCAGGTTTGCTTCAGATGGTAGTACACCACTAGAGGCACACCAATGGTCATCACCAGTGTTGCAAAGATCTTCAAACATAACCCCCAGCTGGTCCTCATTTTGAAAGCCTTATTCTTAAATCTATTAGCTCCCTTTATAGCCTGCATAGAAATAAAAGAATGGTTTATCACATAACTATCATAAGCTATTAGTGGCTGAAAAGGAGGCAAAAAAATGCACCGGTAATGTTGCACAAACCTTTGCTGTCTTCTTCCACCAAGCCTCTGGTATAACAATATTTGTATGAGTTGCACCCATCCAATACCTGTCTTCTTGTTGGTCAATTTCTTCCATATACCATAATCAGTTTCAACCTATCCCATTTATTTTTAATTGTTTTCTACTGTACTCAATCCTAGTAACTTTTCCATTACATTCTTATACCCAGCCTTATTTACGATTTCCTATAAGTACTTCGGCTGCAAAAGCTCGCACACTATTCGGGTATTCTCATCACACCAATCGGCAGTGCTGTTGGCAAAAAAAGTCAATTTTGTTATAAACAAAATAGCAAGTATGTTTCTCTAATTTTACCATGAAGCATCATAAACATCTATGCTCATCAATTTCATACAAAAATTTCTATCTTCTCCTAACACAAGGCATTCTCCATAAGCAAGGCATTATGGAATGTGTATTAGGAAGAGTAGCATTTGTCACTTGGAATCAGTGAGATCGACATCAACATCAGCAGGGACAGCACGCTCCGGTGGCCTCGGCGCACGGCCAGCTCTCCCACCTCGGCCACCACGATGGCGACTTGCATTGGTCACAATGGGCACTTCCTCTTCGATTCCGGCCATCTCAAGATTCATTGACGTCGACCCTCTGGTGCTGCTGGCCTTTGGACCAAGCCAATCAGGCCTGAGAGCCTCCGTAGCCGTAGCCGAAGCCGTCCACCAATCCGGCCATTCTCCAGTGGCAACGGCAGCGGTAGCAGCTGCAGTCAATGCTTCGGTGGCTCCCCTAGACGATGGTCCAGCCGCCACGCTCATGACTGCAGCAGCGAGAAACGCCATGTGGCTGCCTCGCCATGCACCCGCGCCCGCGAAGCTAGGGCCGCCCCTGACCAGCATGGCCTCCCCAACCGCGGCAGCCACGCCATGACCCGCGGCATGAGGGGAGGCGGCACTGGCAGCTTAAAGGCAAGGGGCGCCGGCGGGATGAGGGGAGGCGGCGCCAACGGGCGCCTCCGGGAAAACTGGTAGCTGGATCACAATGCCCTCCGCCGGATCTATCCGTTCCACCCCATTTTGCTCGCCTGCCGCCAGCCGTCCTAGCTGGTTCATCGAACTGACGTCGCGCCGCCACCAGAGTCACACGAGGAGAGAGAAGCGTGAGAGAGAGGAGGCGGATGGAGGAGAGAAGATGGGGCAATAGCGAACCGGTACGGGGAATTGATGAGAGTATAGATGGTGGCAAAACTGCTGTAATTTCTAGCAACTCGAGGGGTAATGATATATGTGGAGGCTGCGGAGATGGGAAGAAGCCGCTTTTTGTGGCTTGTTGCCCCAATTCATTTCGTGTGACGGCTTTTCACTGGCTTCTCCACTGAAGCCGTTTCCTTTTCCTCCCTTTGGCACGGCTTGTGCATAAGCCGCTGCAGAAGCTGCTGCTCAGCTTAGTTAACTACTTACACAAGGCCACAAACACGAGTAGGCCTTTCAATTTTCCACGTCACTTGATTTTGATTTGGATGGATCATGGATGTAGTAGTTGCAGGAGATGAAGACGCCGCCCTTGACGCACTCGGAGCGGGCGCAACCGACCCACTGGTTCCTCTTGTCCACCATGAGCGCGAAGTGGCCGCACTCTCTGAAGGGGAGGCCGCCGGTGCAGTTGCCAGTGGCCTTGTCGTAGATGGGCTCCTCCGTGGCCCAGAACTTGACGGCGTCCGTGGCGGTGGCGTTCCAGTCCTCCTGGCTCAGGTAGATGCTCTCGCCGTAGCCCTCCTTCTTGGTGACGGAATGGATGAGCTCGCAGTGGCCCCGCACGGCGTTGCACCACCGCCGCGCGTGCC
This sequence comes from Setaria italica, assembly GCF_000263155.2. Taxonomy (NCBI): domain Eukaryota; kingdom Viridiplantae; phylum Streptophyta; class Magnoliopsida; order Poales; family Poaceae; genus Setaria; species Setaria italica. The sequence continues at coordinate 8,046,556 of NC_028452.1, read as the reverse complement.
GGGCCAGCTTCTTGTCCCACCGGATGGGCGGCACCCCGTAGCGGGCCCGGGCCTCGTTGTGGGCGTCCACGAACTCCCGGGCCATGCCCTTGTACGAGCCCGTGCCGTTGGTCGGGGACACCACCGAGTGGGCCCGCCCGTACTCCCGGAACGCCGCGTCCAGCGCCTTCTCCTCCTCCTGCCGCTGCCTCTGCTTCTCCTTCTGCTTCGCCAGGTCGCTCGCCGACGGCGGCGGCGGCGCGGGCGCGGGCGCTAACGACTTGGACGAGTTGGTGGAGGAGGAGGTGGCGTTGGCGGTGCCCGCCTTGGTGAGGAGCTCTCCGAGGGGGTGGCTGGCGAAGGGGTCCGGGGCGGAGGGCGGGATGCCGGAGAGGAGGAGGGCGAGGAGCAGGGCCATCGCCGGCGCCACGAGGAGGACTGGGCGCGCCGCCATGGTTGATATCTGGTTTTGATCACTGGCTCGATCTGCTAGCTGGCTCGACAGGCGTTGGAACGCCCGCGCCTCTCTTGCCAACGTCGGAGTTGGGAAGGAGGGGGGGTCCTGCCCGATCGACTGCCTGGCCGGCGTGGCGGGCAGCGGCGCGAGGGTGACCGGCGGGGAGTGGTGAGGTCACGGGGATCAGGGGCCGGGCCTTATAAGCCTGACTCCATTCCATTCTTGGCTCTCTGCTCCAACGGCACCATGCATGCAGCCGGTCCGTACCGATGGACGATGGCATCGCCGGGCGAGACAAACCAGGAGCACCGCCCGCCTTAGCTTATTTGGGCAGGCTGCTTGGTTTGCTTCATCCGATCGGCTGTTATTGTTCGTGGCCTTCGGTTCGTAAGCACTTTGGTATCTCGACGTACGCTCAACCATCCAACTTGCCTTCGGTTCGTAAGCACTTTGGTATCTCGACGTACGCTCAACCAGCCAACTTGGATCGATCGATCATCATCTGCTGATGGGTGGAGACATTCCCTGTCATATTGTCAATTTAGAAGTCAGATTCTTCGTAGACATGACTGGCTACTAGGTAGCTCGTAAAGTGCAGTATCTTATGAAGCAAACAACGGAGACATGCACAATACAATGATGCATCAACAGAAACCAAGTAGCTTAACTACAGGCCAGGCAAACATATGATGATTACTTCACGTGAACTGATCCAAACATACAATTAGACAGTAGACGAGTACAGCAACTGGTCGCTCTGTAAAGCCGCAGATTAAGAGATCCCCGTTGCATGGTTCCTGTCTCTTCATGAGCTGCAAATGAAGAGGAGCAGGGCAGGGGCAGGCTGTCTTAGCTGCACAATCAATCATCAGTTGGGCTGCCTGTAACGGCCGGCCGGCCCCGGCCTTACAGCAAGCAGGTCGGTACTGAGAATCTGCAAGCTGTTCCAATTCTGTACGCTGCAATCATCAGTCATATTCTTCCTTGCATGGATGCAACAAAAGATTGTTGAATTGGGCTGCTCCACCAAGTTAAACAAACCATTGGGCCCCATATGCTGGTCTGTTCAATTTGTATTAATTTGTTGAGCAGCAGCCGTATGTACCTCCATTCATTTTTTAGTAAGTGTATTAATAAGATTATAAAAAGTCTTTAGGGGAATTCTTTAACCATCAATGTAAATTTCTCGTGCAGTACATATATAGCACCATCTAGCTAGTTACTATATATGAAATCAATGCCGTATTAAACATGTTTAAAAACATTTATGAACTTTTACTTTATAAAATTCTAATTAATATAATATGCCTACTAGAAAAAAACAGAGGAGGGAGGAGTATTGAATTAATATAGGAGTAGCACTTAACAGCGAGCCAGCGCTGTCAACAATTGGGCATGCGGCTGCTATGGTATGCTTGCATATGGTATGTATACGGGTATATACTGAATCATATATATATACGACCAATCATGTACTCCACCAATCATGCTCGTGTCTCATCTGCGCCGGCGCATGCATGTGCGCTAGCTCTCCCTCTCAGCGCACCCATGCATCCTCTTGATTGCATCTTGTCTTGCCGTTAACAGCATTGGGCCAGCCAGAGACGACGCATGTCCAATTTGTTCATCATCAACAACTGTCTGTTTGTTTAGTTTTAAAAAAAAAACTGTATGTCTGTGCGCATGATTGCCATGGGCCATAGTACATGCCCCACGCATGCTGCTCTTATTGGGAAAAAAAAAATATTTGGATGCTATATTGTTTGTGACAAGAAGAAACTGCAACCGGCTGATCCATCGGGCTATAGATGCAGCTCCTCCCAAATCCAGATCCTCATTCAGAAACGGCAACACGATGTGCACTACAAGATGCAAAAACATTTTGTCATTTTTCGTGTGTTTTTTACAATAACTTGCAATCCCAACTTTTATGATAAATTAAAGTACATGCATGCATGTATGAACTTCAAAGTGTGTTTTAGATGAAATTTCACCGTTTTCAATATTTACGGTATTCCCACTAGAGTTGCACCCCGTTCGTAACGTGTATAACTGGCGATTTGATGGTACGGTAAATTCCACTCCTCAACGTGTACGTGGACTGCCTTTCCGGTGCTTAGGCCGAACGCATAAGCAAGCTATAGGGCCCTCACCCTCCACCAAGGCAAGCAAGGTCAGCTGGAGCATGTAGGAGCGTTGAGTTTAATTCTCAAGTAGCCAGCTAGCTTAGCTTGCTTCTCGTTTGAAAATAGATGTGTAGCCGGCATTGATACGCTTGTCAGAATCAAGCAAAGAAGCCATAATTCCAACGAGTTACTATGATTTAAAGATGGTGGGAGTACTTTGAAACATACTATTAGTAAAATATTTATTTAGATTTTAATTTGATGACAGGTTTGTCCAAAACGTAAATATCTGTAACAGACGAAAGAAACCTAACTAGAAGTATATAGATGCGTTGCTACCACATACTACGGCATGCATCAGGAGAAGGTCAACCAAAAGCAGGGGGCCCGGGGTTTGGCGTGGCCCAACAAAAGACACGCGATGCGTGTGTCGCTTTTCAACAAAGGCACGCGCTGGTTTCTAGGAGGTACCAGCACTTGCTTGCGAATACTCCCTACTCCCCAGTTGTCAACCGAAGAGTGAAAGAGAGCAAAGCAGAGTCCGGATCAAAGACAAAGCAAATTAGGGACTACCGGAGGATGCGATGCATGGCCGATTGGCCGCTGGCAGGCCGGCCACTCAACCGTCCCCTGTGCCTTTTTGGTTGTTGCACTGCAACTGCAACTGCACATCACACAGACACACACAGGAGACATGCATGCGAGCAGGCTTTTGTTTTGTTTCCACGCTGACGATCCTGAAGAAAGTGGAACTTTCCAGGGCTCACGCGATGGGTGATGGCCCAGGGGCCAGGTCGCCCGGAGTTAAAAACGAAAGCAAGAGAACGGACGGGAAGGCACGGGGCCGAGACATCGCTCGCGATGCCTGCAAGCCAGCGGGCAGCGGCTAGGATCCCTTTCCCGTGCCCACCGCCGCACAAAGCTTTAGATAGTGTTTGGTTGGCTCAAATGTAACGTAATCTGATTACTGAAGGTAACAAATCCCATTACATATGTTTGGTTGCGGTGGTTTGTAATCAATTGACACTGTAATCGAATCCCTTATCTAAATAATATCTATACAAGCTTGTTACCCCTCCTCCCCCACCGTAATCAGATATAACACCCACACAGTAATCTGATTACGTTACCAGAGTGCAACCAAACAAAGAGGGCAATCACCCATTCCACCTCCAAATACACTGTAATCTGATTCCCTTTACGTTTACATTACCTTAGCACGAACCAAACACTATCTTAGTTTCTTGCCTTTCCTCGTTAATAGGAGAAGTACTCCGTACTTAGCAAATCAACCAACGCTTCCGTCACATGCGGAGCACTTCTTTCATCCTAAATTACAGTTCGTTTTGATATTTTAAGATACATAGACTTTCCCATGTACCTTCGCAACTCTAGTTTCCTTCCTCCCCGCAACTTATGGGTTTGTTTGGGAGTAGAACAGGATTTTCATCTTCACCCTAAAACTGGATCCATTTTCAGTAACCTAATACGCAAGTCGCAAGTAACAATACACCCGAGCCGGGGGGGGGGGGGGGGGGGGGGGTTCTGAACCGAGAATTTGGCATCGTCCATGATCGGTTCAGTTGCCATCAGGTACTAGACGATGGCTGGCACTGTGGCACACACCACAAAGTTCCATCATCATAAATGTACTCGTATCTAGAAAACGCGACCTTGCATCGTCAATTCTTCTCAATCTATTCCACATGTCAGAGTACCTAGCACTCTTTCCTGCCGGTTCACTACCACATGCAGCTATAGGCGGCTACTTTATTATCACTTGTTTGGAGCCAAGACAATATATGCATAAATTTTGAGATTGACAAAAACCGTTACATAGTCGATCAATTTTCGAATAAACCTAGAAATACAGCCTGCGCGGGAGGGAGGAAATTCATGAGAAGGAACGAATGGATCCATCCACCCACAGAAGCGTGTGGACGTGGATCACTACGCATGCATGCGCGGATGCAGGTCGGTGTCCAACTCCAAGGAACGAAGACCAAACCTCACACGCCTCCATCGCCCTCTCCCGGCCGGCCGGCCCCTGGCTCTCTTAAGCTCTTCCGGACCGCTGCTGCATCATCAGATACACTGAAAGGTGATAAGGCGGCCATATTTTGTGCATGTTTCCTCCTTTGTTTTGTTTATTACTACCACTCCTGTCACACCGCGCGCCTCAGACGATGATAGCTACATGCAGCTCTTATCCGGATATGCATGTGACGCGAGATAGACCACACGGGATGGGAATGAGATAAACATAAAGCACAACTCATCCCATGCATCCATCCAAGTCTATACCTCGCGTTGTGCACACAGCTAGGACTGGGGATGAAGAGAGGTCAAATCCAGACAACAACATCGCCATCCCATTTGCCCACTGTTATAATTCTATCGTTGACTCATCCATCCTTGTAACTGTACACCCAAATAAATATCCTGATGGGTGATGACCGCGTACTACACGTACTCCCAAATATACGTATAACAGGAGCGTGGACAGCGAACCAACCATTAGGAAAAAACTAAATAAAATCGAGACTCTTCTTATTCTTGTAATAAATAAATAAAAAAAGTTTAACTAGAAAGTCATAGATTTCGCTGAAACCTATAATTTCCATACAAAGTTTGTCGAGTGAAAAGGTTATAAGTTTCCAAAATAAAGTTTCGTCCAATATATGATACTAAAATGTTAATATTTTGAGTTCTAGACTCGTTTGCGTCTCTTAAGAAAAGGGAAAGCATGCCTATATATTTTTTTAGGATTAGAAAAAGCATAATTATATATAAATCAATCTATGGTATATCAGAATTGATTGTATTTTTTTTTTTGCAGACTGGATCGTTAGTTTTTTGCTGATCAAGGATCGTTAGTCCGTAGAGATGGAGCCGTCCATGGTATATCCGAGGCCTTGATTCGCATCACTTTCACGGGGCGTAGAGGAGGTACCCATCCGAAGTTACCGCTCTGCGCATGCTGTCGAGACGTGTGGCGCCTGGCGTGGCGGGGAGAACCGGAGATGGCGACGGACGGCGAAGGTGCACATGGCGAGCGACGAAGAAGAAACAGAGCAGAATCGTGTTAACGGTCGGCGGGGTCGGTGGGTGGGTCCTTGTTTACGCGGACGCATGGCGGTTGACGGTTGTGCGCGTTGTAACGGCCAGACCGCTGCAGAGGTGCATTGCGATATGATCGATCGCTTTCGCCTTGACCGATGGAAAGGTTGGATCGATGGCGACTCGATCCCTCCTTTCAGAGTTCCTTCTCGTTCTCCCTGCCTAGCCGGCCTGGACATTCAGGAAGATTCAGGTGAGCCTGACGGAAGATTCGGGGCGAACTAGCACGCGAACGACCGGCGCGGGCACGGCGCGAAGCTCCCAATGTACGCAGCAGCTATGCGCTGTGCCTGGATGATTGATAGAATGATAGATCCATGCATCATCTGTTACCATGGTAACATCATCAGGGCCGGTGGTTGGTGCGTTGCGTGTACAAATGTCGCCTTGAGACCGGCCAAGGGGAGACCTGCCCTGCCCTGCCCGGCCGCGAACGTCAGGGCGGCGGGATGGGAAACACCTGGTCTGGTGACTGGTATCAGTATCAATGTTGTTGCATGGAATGGAATAGAATGCGGCTGAGAGTAAAATAAGAGCGAACCATTATTCCATGCTGTGATTACTATAATAGTAAAATCTTACTGCAGCAAATCCCACTCCTCCACCGATACAACGTTTTTTTTTTATAGACTTGCGCATGGGATTGCGTCCGGGATACGGCAGGCCGCGATCGCACACCTGGACGGTTGAGGGCTCGAGGAGGAGCTGACGTGGCGGGCGCATCGCACCGCGGGATCATCGCGGACGCAGTCGCAGGAAAAGAGGAGAAAAATCTGCTCCCCCTCCTCGCCTCTCCAATCATCAATCATCGTGGCAGGCAGGCAGGCAGGCAGCGTCCCCCGGTTCCCGAATCCTCGCGCGCGCCGGCCCGGTCCGGCCCGGCGGCCCCCGGCCGGCCGGGCGGCTATATATGAACACCGAGAAGAGCCGCTGCGGGTTGCCAACCCAAGAGACCAGACAAACAGGATACAATAGAGAGAGAGCAAGAGGCAGTGCAACTCATCCAGCGCACGCACAGCCCATCCTCCCATTCCATTCCATCGCCGCAACTCTACTCCAATCGATCCTCCTCCTCTTCTTCCTCTCGACACGAGCAGTAGTAGCCCAGCCGCCTCCAGTCCTCCAACCCACCCTCCGTCTCTAGATCGAATAATCGTCAAATCCACAAGGAGGAAGAAGATGGTGTCCGCCGTGCTGAGGACCATCCTGGTGACGGGCGGCGCCGGGTACATCGGCAGCCACACCGTGCTGCAGCTGCTCCAGCAGGGCTTCCGCGTCGTCGTCGTCGACAACCTCGACAACGCCTCCGAGGTCGCCCTCGTCCGCGTCGCCGAGCTCGCCGGACACAACGGTGGCAACCTCGTCTTCCACAAGGTACGCATCGCATCCACCGACCGATTCCTTCCTCCTAACCGGATGATTAATTGCCTGCAACTAATTGCCTTCACGGAGGAGGAGAGGGAAGGGAAGAGAAGGATTAGTCGTTTTTTTTTCCCACCCGGATCGTCCTCTCTCTCATTCTCTCTCTATCATCATCTGGAAATTGGGGATTCGATGTTTCCACCCTGCGCTTCAGAGTTCACGAAACTTCCTTCCTTCCTTCCTTTCCTTGAGTTGTTTTTTTTTAAAAAAATACTGCTCAGGTTCGGCTGGGCTGGGTGGTTTCCCTTTTCCGCGCATTGGGTTGCGGGGGCGGTTTCGTTCGCATGCCTCCTCCTCCTCTGTCACCTCCCCCCCGGATGCGGAGGGCATGGCGGTTATCACCGTCCTCTCTTCAGTTTTCATCTACTACTGCTCCTCCATCAACTCCCTTCCCTCCCGCTGCACCAGAAAGATTCGAATCTTCCCTGGCCGCTGGCCCGGCGGGGTCGGTGGGTCACACCATCCATGCGCCGCGAGGGGCCTCGCGTCGCGTGGCGTTGGTTGCTTTGCCGTTTCCGCCCACCCGAACCAGTCGGTCATCCTTGCGTTGACGCGGCATGCCATGTGGGTGATGCGACGGATGCTTCTGGAGCGGACGGACCCCCGGATATCCCCGGCTGGATGCAGTTGTGTTGGAGTCCAATTCCCAATCCCACGCCGCAGCAGGGGAGGAAATGGCTGCTACGCATCCTCGCCTTCCCGCGTCCTGGTCTCAGCGCCTTCCCGCGGCCTGGTCTCAGCCTGACCGCGTTGCGTGGGAAACAAAGCAAAACGCATCGCACCGCACGCGTCGTCTCGTCGTGGCCGGCCTGCACTTGCGTCCCCCTTTGCTCGGTCAGCCACGCCGGCGGGCGGCGGCGCACGACCAGACCTCGAACCTGCCATGCCTAACTCCAATCAATTCTATTCCTATTCCGTTCTGCGTGATTAGCGGCTGACTATATTATGATAGTCAGCCTGGCATGCCAGCCACCTTGTTGTTGCGTGTCTAATTTTGTCCGGTGCACGTCGCTGTTGGCTTTCCATTCCGTGTTTGGGTCAGGAATTCATCAAACCACGCCGACTTCGGCAATCGTTTCCTCCGTCCAACTTCTGTTTGTATCTCATTTTAAACCTTAATTAATTTCCTAGATTCTCCCATTTTAATTTATGATTATTGGCAGCTAGGTCTTTTCATTCGTCAAAAACAGTAGATATACAAATTTACTGATGCTGCTGCTGCTGCCTCTGCAGGTTGACCTTCGCGACAGGCAGGCGCTCGAGGACATCTTCTCGTCCCACAGGTACGTACATCAGATTATTGCAATCCCGACTTACTTCAATTGAATTGAATCAACCTCTGCCCCTTGTACCTCGCTGTTCTGTTAGTTTATAATCCCAAAAAAACATAGTACAGATGCTAAATAAAGTAACTATTAAGATGCCAACTAGCAATGAGTCGAGGCGTGGTTGACACTAACCACTTTTGCGCCCGGCGGGCGCCAGTTGGAATTTAAACCAACCAGTAATGATTTGCTGCAGTATGCCACTACTTTATTCGTAATCTTGACACTCTTGCTTGCTTTATCATTAGCGTAACATCATTAGCACTAGTCTTTCATGGGAGCCTGCCAATCAAATGAACTATTGACTTACCTGCCTGCCGAATCTGCTGCTTTGCTTGTATTTGCTTAGGTGTCGAATGATTGAATTGAATTGGCTCCTGGCCTGCTGGAAAACAATGCACTACCACCACCACCGCCACTACTACTTTTTTTTTTTTTTTTTTTTCCCCCCCCCCCCCCCCCCCCCCCCCCCCCCCATTTATTCAGAGCACAGCTCATCTCAGCAGTCTGTGATGCTTATTTTTTTCGTGAAGGGCTGGGCCACTGCTGTTGATCTTTAGAAGGTTCAGATTTCCTTTGCTTCTAACACAGAGAACTCCAATCGTGGTTGCAGGTTTGAAGCTGTGATTCACTTTGCTGGGCTCAAAGCTGTTGGCGAGAGCGTGCAGAAGCCCCTGCATTACTATGACAACAACCTCATCGGCACCATCACCCTCCTCGAGGTGATGGCTGCACATGGCTGCAAGAAGGTAATTGTTTGGTACTATTACGCCAAGTAGGCTTTCCGTCTTTTTCTCTGGCCCTGCATTTTTGGGCAATCTTGTTTGCTTTACAACTTGCTTTGGTTGGCCTACTTTGCATTGCATTTGTGTTGCTGGGGTCACAGGATGCTGGTGTCCTAGTTAGCTTTCTGGACCAGGTGCGCTGCCTTTTTTCTTTTCATCATCTGCCACCCAAGTTGTAAATTTGTGTCACGGAGGAGCCATGCAGGCATGCCATCCGTGACAACATCTTGAATGAGATGGTCCCAGATTCTGGTAGCTGTGGCCAGCAGGCAATCCATCCATCTAGTGTTTTCTGCTTCGTACTGCTCTGTGATGATATTTTCTGTGGTGAAACATAGACCAGGAACTGCAAAATCACCCCTGGCCCCCAGCAAAATTTTCTTATATAATACGCCAGCACTAATTTGTAGTCATGTTTGCATACATGCAGCAAGAGCAACTGGAGTGATGTATGCATCAGATCGATATGTCTGGCCTAGGAAAGCTAACTGAACATGTTTCTTTGTCATCACAGCTGGTGTTCTCGTCATCCGCAACTGTTTATGGGTGGCCCAAGGAAGTGCCATGCACTGAAGAATTCCCCCTTTGCGCCACCAACCCCTATGGGCGAACCAAGGTTCTTTTATTTCCCAAAAATAATTGTCTTTTTAATTACATAATACATGTGCCCTCAAAATGGAATAAGGAAGTAGAAAAAAGAATCTGACTAAGATGTGATGATACTTTGCTGCAGCTTGTGATTGAAGATATCTGCCGTGATGTCCATCGTTCAGACCCTGACTGGAAGATCATACTGCTTAGATACTTCAACCCTGTTGGTGCTCATCCAAGCGGATACATTGGTGAAGACCCCTCTGGAGTCCCAAACAACCTGATGCCCTATGTTCAGCAAGTTGCTGTTGGGAGGAGACCTCACCTGACAGTTTATGGGACGGACTACAACACAAAGGATGGAACTGGGGTATGTACTCTATCTGCTCTGTTATTACATCATATATACTAGGCTATTCAGAAATCCAGCTTGTTACTAATATAAGTATTCCTGTAAATAAAACACCTTCCAGGTGCGTGATTACATCCACGTTGTTGACCTGGCTGATGGGCACATAGCAGCTCTGAGGAAGCTCTACGAAGACTCAGACAAAATAGGTAAGAGGACAGGCTTGCAACCTTATTCAAGCAGCTCTTGATTGTAAATTACATCGGCACCTCAGCTACTGTTTCACCAAAAGCTACCTAATGATGCGATGCTGATCTGTTTCGTGGTATTGTAATCTCGATACATGCAGGGTGTGAAGTATACAATCTGGGCACAGGAAAGGGTACGTCAGTGCTGGAAATGGTGGCTGCATTTGAGAAGGCTTCTGGCAAGGTAAGAGTTTATTTAAGCCAGCTTGCACGTATGTCCTCTCTGATGGATGTTTAACTCATCGGCCAGTTCCCAGACGACTTATCAACTGACTGGCATATTGATTCTTTCAGAAAATCCCTCTGGTGTTTGCTGGGCGAAGACCTGGAGATGCGGAGATTGTTTATGCCGCAACGGCCAAGGCCGAGAAGGAGTTGAAATGGAAGTAAGTTGTTAGCACAGATGATGTATACATATTTGCCGTTCTGCTACAGATGGTGGTTGATGGACCGATGGATCCTAATGGAAACTGAAATTGCAGGGCAAAGTACGGGATTGAGGAGATGTGCAGAGACCTGTGGAACTGGGCAAGCAAGAACCCCTACGGGTATTCCGGATCAAGCGAGAACGGCAACTGAAACTGAATTGGAGCACATGGTAGCAAGCAGCAGTCTACTAGTCGTAGTAATTAAAAAGAAGTCGCAGAGTACCGGATGCTACTACTAATCCGAGGACGGATGGATGATCGATGGGCCTCGTATTCTCATTGTACAGAGAAGAGGGAGGGAGTAGGAGGACCCAGCTGCCCATCCATCCAGCTTATTTGTCACCGCTATACATATGATTATTGTTAGGTCTGTCTAGTATTAATCCATGCTTATGATTGGTTTTGCTAGATAGACAAGGAATAAACCCCATGAAATGTCCACTGATTATAGGTATATATATATAGATACATATATGTACGTACTGTGCCTGCTGCCTCCGACCCGACCAGGGGTAACAATTCAGAATGTGAAAGTTTTCTTCCATGATCCATTTCCTGCTTTGTTGTTATACAGACTAATTGACTTGTCTATTATACCTGTGGTCGCTCAACTCAGCGCTGGAGATCCGTAATGAGCAAATACGTCTCTGTGCAGGGGAAAATTAAGCTACCTCCAGATGCTCGCACTTTTCTGTGTCGGTGAACTGAAAGCCCAAACAAACTAAACGCAGATCATGATAAAGAACCGCAAGAGTGAATTACTTGAGATGACACTGCTCACAAGAACTCTTAGCCAAAAATTGATCACAACGGAACTCCCAAAAAAATCAATTTAAAAAAAAACTCCTAAAAGAAAAGAAGAGAGACCAGAGCTCAGCTAATGGCCCACAATAAAAAGGCCCATTAAAGCATAGAATACCAATGGCCTACTTACGTACGTTAGGGGCCTAACATAAAAAAAAAAGTTTCTTCCTCTTCTCGTTGCCGAGAAAAAACGAGGAGGTCGGCCTTTTTCTCAGTTTTGGTATACACGGCGACGACAGCAAAATAAATTGTAACTCGACCAATATATATAGCAGGAAGATGGATTCATTTCTGTTTTCATGTAAAAGAAAATTCTCGATCAAATTTAACATGCACGTATTCAAATATTGCACTAACAGATTTCTCCCTCCGTTCCAAATTACAAGTCATTTTAATTTTCTTGAAGAGTCAAATTATTTTATTTTTTATCAAAATTATAAAGATGATCATAAAGGTTTATAGCACTGAATAGATATATTATAAAAATATATTTAATGAAGAAATTAATTGCACTTATTCGGTAACATGAATATTAGACTTTAATGTATAAATTTGGTCAAACTTGATATGCTTTGACTCTAAAAAAATAAAAATAACTTATAATTTGAAACGGAGGGAGTAGCAACTATAGCACAGTGTAATATGGACGATGGCTCATGGCCGCTGCGACCAACGCTACCTGCCCCGATGGAGAGGATGATGCCGCGAGATCAATCAGGTGAGCGGCACCTCCCCCTTCCAGTTCCCCGGCGGGTCGTAGGAGCAGGTGATGAAGACGCCGTCGACGAAGCACTGGGACCTGCCGCACCCGACGTACTCGGTGTCATTCCAGACGAGCTGCGTGAAGTGGCCGCAGACCTGGCCCGGGTGGCACGCCTGCGCGCGCCAGTCGAAGTAGGACGCCTCGCTGGCCCAACTGGCGACGGCGTCGGTGGCGCGCCAGTTGCTGCCGGTGCCCCAGAACACGTTCTCGCCGTAGGGCGACGCCGGCGAGTGCATCACGACGCAGTCGAAGCGGCGCAGCGACGACCACCGCCGCGCGTACCGGGCCAGCTTGCTGCTCCACCGGAGCGGCGGCACGCCGTACCTGGCGCGCAGGTTGTTGTGGGCCTCCAGGAACTCGTGCGCCAGCGCGCCGTCGGCGGGGACGTGGTGCTCGTGCTCCGGCGTCGGATCGGCCTGCTGGTGCTGCGGGGAGCCGCCGCCGTAGCCGGAGAATAGGCCGTCAAGCGAGTGCGGGGCGGTGGGGGCGGCGAGGATCAGCAGCGCCAGGGCCACGGCGTCGACGGCGAGGAGGAGGAGCCCCGCCATTGGATTATGATTAGATCCGGTGCCGGTCGAGGAACTGGCCTGATCTTTGCTTGCTTGGGGTGTGGCTTGATCGGTGGCCGGGGGAGGCCTACGACGAGCGGGGGGTCTTCTGCATGCAAGCCGCATGTCTCGCGTGCATGGCTTTCATCTTTTTTTCAGGCGACCGTGCAGCATGCACGGCCTCCCAGCCACACAGCTGGGCGTTGTGGGCCCGCCAAATGCGTGTATTGTTACCCCTAGACTGGTCAACGTCAGAGGCTGTAAATAGTTAACGACGATTTTGGATTGGAGACCGACGTGCCCAACCGACGTGCGCAACATTCGAATTCAAATAGCCATTCGGTTTATCTAATTTTATTTTAAATTAAACCACAACTGTTGTCTTGTCTCAAGTTAACACCTAAACTATCAATCCAGTTCGAATTTGACTCGTCAGCACATTTGAAGCTGTTTTTTGCGTGACATGGTGGTGGTTTTAGCCTTTTACTATGTGTTTGGTTACTGGGTCGGAACGGGTCGGAACGGGTCGGACCTCCTCCGTCCCACGTTTGGTTCAAAAGAGAACTGGGTTGGGTCGAACCCACATGGAAATATTTCCATTAGATCCGGGTCCAAGGGATTCCTCCAAAACCAACGGATCATTTCGACCCAGATCTTCTCACGCGTCTCCTCTCACCGCACCTCCTCTCACCCCCGAGCCCAACGCCATAGCACCGCCCGGCTCCAACCCCGCCGCCCTGACCTCCTCCGCCGGCG
>NC_028452.1:7964902-8032081 GCF_000263155.2 Setaria italica | reverse complement strand
CCCTAGCTTGCTGCCGCGGCGGGGCGGCCCCCTGACCGACGCCGCCCTGACCGACACGCCGCTGACGGACGCCGCCCGTACCATCCGCCGGCGCCGCGTCTCCTTCTCTCAAAGGTTGAAACCGTACACCACCATGTTTATGTTGGTTCATATTTATTGAATTGACTTGAATGGTACTGGTTGATAGTATTATGGATTGAATTGAATAAATAGTCCAGTAGCATGACATCCTGGTTCAATTGCCTCTAAGAACAAGTGTTTCTTTTATTGTTGTATTGTAGATGGATAAGAGGACCAAGATTGTAACTTGTGCTACTGCTGCATACATGTTGTTGTCAATGATGGCGGTGATTATTCAATCTAGAAAACGTAAACGATGTGCCAGAAGGGTTGGTATTACCTATGGGCCTATGGAGGCAAGGGATAGGATGAGAGTAGATTATCTAAATAATAAAATTTGGAAGGATGACACAACTTGCTTGAACATGTTAAGACTGAATAGAGGCAAGTTTTTTCGATTTTGCAATCTTTTTAGAGAACGTGGTTTGCTTCAAGATACATGTCACTTGTGTGTTGAGCAGCAGGTGGGTATGTTTCTAAATACAGTGGGACATAACCTTAGGAATAGGTTAGTTGGAACTAATTTTGATAGATCGGGGGAAACAGTTAGCCGCTATTTCAACAAAGTACTCCGTGCTATTGGAGAGCTGCGAGGGGAACTAATTAGGCCCCCGTCTTTGGACACTCCAAGCAAAATTGCAGGGGACAACAGATGGGATCCTTACTTTAAGGTGTGAGGCTTATCCCTGTTTTGTTTTGACTTTTCTATTAATCTAACATCATATGGTCCCTAATTTTTACCTTTTTGAAAAAATTAGGACTGTATTGGAGCTATTGATGGTACTCATGTGAGAGCATCTGTTCCTAAGAATATTGAGCATGCCTTTCGCAGTAGGAAATCCTTTTGCACACAAAATGTAATGGCAGCTGTAGATTTTGATCTACAGTTCACCTATGTGTTGGCTGGTTGGGAAGGGGCTGCACATGATGCTCTAGTTTTACGTGATGCTTTAGAACGTGAGAATGGCCTTCGTGTCCCACAAGGTAATAGAGTAGTAAACTCTCAACTTTTATATACACATTTCAGTCTATAGTATTATGACCAAACTGTATATCAAATGATAGGAAAATTCTACCTAGTCGATGCTGGATATGGAGCCAAACCAGGATTTTTGCCCCCCTTTCGTGGAGTTCGGTACCACTTAAACGAATGGGGAAGTAATCCAGTGCAAAATGAGAAGGAATTGTTCAACCTTAAAAACTCATCACTACGTGTCACAGTAGAGAGAGCATTTGGGGCACTAAAGAGGAGATTCAAAATTCTTGATGATGCTACACCATTCTTTCCTTTTCCAACACAAGTAGATATTGTTTGTGCTTGTTCCATTATTCACAATTGGGTCATACAAGATGGGCGTGATGAGTTCTTCACAGAGGATACTAATTGGGCAAGCTACAACCATGCTTCCACACGCATTGGCCAAGCACATGAGCATGCTGCCATGGTTAATTTCAGGCAGCAAATAGCAGATCAGATGTGGGCAGACCGTCAAAACAACAATGTTAACTAATATTTGTATCAAACTTGAATTTCTTTCGGTTGTATAACATATTAAACCTTTCTTTGTTGATGTTGAATAATATTTGTATGAACATGTTGCTTGCTGAATTTTATGTAATTTGTGATGGTAATGTGTATTTTGGCTACATGTTGGTGCTGATTTTGTATTAGTCATAATGTACATTGTGGATACATGTTGGTGCTGTTTTTGAACTGATGATAACATACATTGTGGATACATCTTGGTGCTGATTTTGGATACTTTTTCTATTGATTGTGTTTTTGTGTGGCAGAACCATGGAGGAAGTAGCTGAAGGGTGTGGTGGGACTAGTGGGCATGCTACGTGGACATCAGCAATGTCTGCTTTAATGCTCTCTCACCTAAATGATTTGGTGGCTGCTGGTTTGAAGACAACAAAGGGATTTAAGAAGCACATTTTTAATGGTTGTGCTAGGGTTATCAATGAGAAGTTCACCACAAGGATCACTGGTGAGCAAGTTAAGAATCATTTGAAAACATGGCAGAAAAGGTATGCAAAGATAAATAGATTGAAGAAGTTGAGTGGTGCCCTCTTTGATGAAGAAAACTGCATGATTACACTAGATGAGGAGCACTACAACGGCCATGTCCAGGTAACCTTACTGTCTTTTGCTTAGTTCTTGATTCATTCACAAGTGTTAGATTATATTAACATATTTTTCCATCTTGTCTAGGATCACAAGTCTGATGCTGAGTACTTGAACAAGCCCCTCTTACACTATAGAGAGATGACGGCAATATTTGGCAATACAATGGCTACTGGAAATTTTGCAAAAGACTCAAGTGCACCTCTAGGTAGAGAGGATGATGAGGGTGAAAGTCAAGAAGAGGGGGATGAGGTTACTGGGCATGGTCCAAGTGAGGGGCATACCACTCAAGGGGCAACGTCTTCTGCTAGTAGACCTAGTAAGAAGTCCAAGATAGCTGAAATGGAGGAGGATGGGCTGGTTGCCGCCTTCAAAAGTGTAGGTGAGAACCTTGCCGCTGCCATAAAAATGGTAGCTAAACCTGATAATGAGCTGCCACCTGACCTATTTGATGTCTTGAACCAACTTCCTAGTTTTAATTCAGCACACATATCTTTCTACTATGCTCATTTGGTGAGCAATCCTCACATTGGCAAAGCTTTCTATAACTTGCCATTCGAGCACAAGTTAAATTGGGTCACAATGTTCATCGCTGAGAAGTTCCCTGGAATGTAAGAGTGATTTCAATGAGTAGGATGTTTCTTTTGTTAAAACTTGATCATGAATTAGTGTCTAAGCTCTGAATTTATATTATGTAAGCTTCAACTTGATGGCTGATATTGTATTGCCTTGAACTTGGTATATGTAAGGCTTGAACTGGCCATTGACGTTGCTCAAAATTGATGAACTTTTGTTGTATGTATGTAAGGCTTGAACTTGGTATATGTTGTTATTTTCATCCATCATTTGGAATATCTTTCTTCTTTTCAGATGATTTATATCCTATGTGTTTATAAGCAGAAAGCAAATGAGCATCAAATCCTGTTAAGAAGCCCCTGATATTATATTATTTTTAAATTAAGCAGTACCATGTATTAAAATTAACGGCAATTTTTCACAAGAGAATAACAGTGCTAGAATGTGAGCAGTAGCAGGTTGATGTCTATATTGTTGATGAATTGGTATGGCAGCTAGGGTAATCTCACCAAGAAGGTGAGCATATTCATTGTCAAACCCTCATCCTCCAACCAAACAAGAGATGGAACCACTCCAACCCACTTTATCCCATAATCAAACAAAAAACTGGGTCCAACCCATCCCTGCAACCAAACAAGAACTGGGTTCACTCCAACCCAGAAAACTGGATTGGCTCCAACCCAACCCGCATGGTCCCAAAACCAAACGCACCCTTAGGGATCAATGCAACAAGGCTGGGTTTCAAGCTTGAGTTGTTCCACTTGTTTTGTGGTGCACTTGTGCTCCGTGGATGTTTTCTGATGAGCAAGTCGTTACACCCTTCGATGTTAGTTATTGGGTTGCGATGTGTGATCGATCTGGAGCAAGTTGTTGGTCACAGCTGCGAGTTGAGTCGTGTTCGATTAAGTTGGCTCGGTGTTCCATGTCTGAGCGTTTAATTTGTATAGTTGGTTGGTATTAGGGGATGTTTGATTGCCCGTCACAACTTTAACTGCCACAATAATTTAGAAAGCAGCTTAGTTGATTACTTATTTTGGCTCGTCATAATTTTTCATTAGTTCTGCAATTGTTTTTCTAGCCACGACTCGCCAAACCTTCGGTCACAATTTTTGCCGCCACAAACTGTGGCGCGTTATTGGTTGGCGTGGCTTTCTATGGCCACCAACCAAGCAGCCTCTAGCGCTGAAGTTGTGGGGAAAAATAGTGCATTCCTAGTTGTATGTCTTTTCTTTGCATTGTTTTTACTTGAAATACGGTGTTATTATTTCTTCTTTCTAGTAAAACTGGCGACAAAACTTTTGCCTTTGCCGTTCTTTCGAAGAAAAAAACCTCCTACAATGATACATCCAGCCGCAAGGTTTATTCACACAGATCCAGACATGTACAATTAACTAGTTGTTTAATTAACTAGTAGTACTTTTTCATTTCAAATTGTATCGTTTTGAGTTTTCTATTTGTGTATATATATATAATTTTTTCTATGTATCTAAACATAATATATACGTAGATGTACAGTAAAATGTCGACAACGTCCTGTGCTAACTTGGAGGGTATAACCAGCAGCGCCACCTGATGCAAAAACCAACTAGTCGTTGCCCGCGGTTGCTGATCGATCCGTCAAGTGCACATGCTTTGTCAGGGCAGCCACGCTACGTGTGATGGTCGGAATAATGCACCAGTAGTACGACGGATAGATGGCCCGACGCCGATTCCGGAAAAGCCATAGATCATACTACTACTCCGTTCCAAGTCGTTTTAGCTTTTTCTAGTTAATATTGCATGTCTAGGTAGTATCAGGTATCATCTGCGCCTATCTAGCTAGCAGCGGCAAGGCAGCACCAAATCAGCGCGGCAGGAACCGTACGTGCTGCCCGTCATCATGCATATACGTGTGCTAGGTGGGCGACGCGTGTCGAGACCAAAACGGTTCGGTTTGCTTGGTGCCTTGCTACGCTGTCGCGCGCCCAGCATCGTCGTACGAGCTAGCGAGTAGCGTGTGGTCTATATCGCAGTGGGTTTTGCCTTGCCTGGCCGGGTGATGGTGATCCCTGCTGCTGCGTGCGGCCGTCCAATTACTCCTTTCCCTTGTTTGGGTGTCGTCGCTACATCCGTGCCTGCCTGACTGACGCGTGTACATAAGCTGGGACGGGCCATAGTATGCCTACATGTTACCATGTTAGTATTTGCACGGTTAGTTTCATTACATTGGAACATACCATCTAAGCAAATTGAAGCTAATGCCTCCAACCACTAATCACCTTACACACCTCTGTAGCGGAGAGCGAAAAAGAACACCCAACGGATTCCTACTTTCTCGTAAAAAGGATTCACTGGGCACGCGGTGAAAATCCTGTAGTGGTTTCACGTCAGCACTCATCAGAAGCCTGCTTTTCCGCAGTGCTCTGTTGCGTACGGGGATGGTGGTGACTGCTGCATAAGGCAAGATCCACGCGCGGCTAACAACAAGCTTAAGCAAAGAAGCGAGGAGGAGAATCGATCATCGCTCGAAGCATCCGTGCAGCGGAGGCTGTAAAGTGTAAAGCCATCGTCCAACGAGAGCCAGCTGCCGCTCCACTCTGCTCTGCTCTCAACGGACGACGTGCGGCGGTGTTGACTTGTTACTTCATCTGTGCTTGCGGCCTGCAGGCCTGGCGCGTCCCCGTCAGCAAAGAAGGAACGTGCATGCACTGCACTGCTTTGCTTCTGCTTGCAAACCCCCGATCGAATTCAACCGCCTGGCCCATCGCCTCGCTTGCTGCGCGCGCATAAGTGCATAACGGCGTAGCCGGAGAGCGACCTGGAGACAGCGATGGCGCGCGGCGGAGAGAGGACGGTTTGCACTCTGCTTTTGCTTTTGTTTCCCTCGTGCGTCCGATGCATCCCCTTCCCCTTCCGTCCAGCGCGCACTCTGCCCCCTGAATTAACGAACTGGAAGTCTTGGAATAGATGCACGGGTTGACGCAGCAGCAAGTCAATTAGTTAAATTACTAGTTAACTCATCCACATGCATGCATGGAACAAGTTAACGTACTGCACTGGCACCACGTGCTGCACGAAGGGTTGTTTCCTCACGGTTACTAATAAGTCCCAATTGTCATGGTTTTTGCAACCATGCAAAACCAAGTTTCTTTTTTCTTTTAAACAAATCAGACAGGAGATTTGCCGATTATATTAGAAAGAAGATGAAGTCCAAACTGAACAAACAACAACAGTGCAACAAACCCAAAACCAAGTTTTCCTGAACCAGTGGTAGATACTTCATGGGCGAGCTCATGAAACCTTCAGAAATTAGCCGGAAAGTATCTGCTCCGGTATCCAGCATGATGGTGTTGGTGAACCAGTATTGGAGCATCAAGCAAAATTGGACAACCGGCAACCGTATTTTGAAAACCAGACAATTAACATTTGGTGGTCATGAGATTTTATTAGTACAACGTCTCTTTACTTATCGCATGGGCTTTCTTGAGCACCAAGCCTTGTCAAACTCTTAGGAGTAGCTCTTAATTGAGCAGCATATCTATGTACTCCCTCCATTTTTATTTATAAGGCATGGTATGACTTGACATGTCTTCTAAATTATATTTTGACCATTCATTTATTTTATGTTATATTGTTTGTGGTTGTAAACTTATGATCATTGTAGAATATATTTGATTACAAATCCAACCATATAAAGTTTGCACATAAAAAATGATAGTTAAATTATTGATTAAAGATTGTATAAAAAATAAAAATGGAGGGAGTACTCAAAATCAAATATAAACTTTAACTCTACCTCTTGAGCTTCTATATCTTCAACTTGCCACTCCTTTACCTTTCACTTCATGAGAGTTGACATCCTTGCCATTTTCTCTTTAAGCACAAACCCTTTGAGCTAGTGACTTGATTCTTCAACTTGGTCGATCAAGAATCAACTTTATATCCACAAGCCACTTCTGTTTACCACATAACCAAAAATGGCAGATGATTCCCAACATAAGACCCTTCATAGCTCGATTGTTCCATCAGCGTTAGGCCAATACTTGCTTCTTATCTATTGTATAGGTCCTCGCGCAGCAAGCCTTTTGTTCCCCTTCTCATTTGTGTGGATCTTCATAGCAAAGGTCATTGGACAATCCTTGTCATTTGGAGTAAGAAACTATCTTGCACCACCGATAAGCATTTGTTTGAAATCCAATTCTTAAACTTTCGTTTTTTGTCTCAATCTTGATCGATCATTATGCATATTCAATTTTCTTTTTTGTTCAACACAAGCAATTTCCATATGAGGCCAAATTATATCCATTTCACCATGATTCCTTTATTATTTTTCATTTTTCCTTGTCATTTCTTTTTCTATCACATTCTTGCGGCGCTATTTATTTTTCTACACATCATTTGAGCCCTGAGTCCATCACTTGTGATCAATATTTATTATCCACAAATATCTCCTTGGGACTAAGCACATGCTCATGCGCTTACTAAAACACATTGATCCCTAGTCGTGTTATCATTTAATCCACCAAAATCCACTTAGAAAAATTTCCCAAATATAAACTCAGCATAATTTGATGGTGTGGGGATCAAACTCGAAACCTCCAGGTCTCGAGATGCTAGTGAAATGAAATAATTTGAGGTCACCCAAGGATTTAAGCCTTCTACGGCGGTAATTTTTCGTATGCGAGCTGGTAGTATGATTGATTGGAAAATCCCAAATGCACAAATAAAAGACGAAACGTGTGGGCCCCTCCCTCCCGTTGGCGCTGCTCTGATGCGACCCGGGCGGGCCGGGCCGGGCATCAACAGCGTCAGGTATAAGTCTGAAAAGGAGGAGGCCATCATCGATCCATGACAATTCACAAGTTGGGAGCGGGACAGGCAGATGTGGATTGGTCTTTTTCTTTCGTGCAGAACCAACCGAGTGATGTGAGGTCTCCCCACTAGCCGTCTTGCAGCAGCAAGCACAGCAGCGAGCATATGGAGGAGTTTGTTTGGAGGCGTGAGTGCCCACCGCAGATTCCCACTCGCACTCTCCGGCCATCTCCCTCAACCCGCAGCAGCTAGCTAGGAGAGAATCCAGCCTCCCCCTCCAAGTTGCGTCGCAAGCTGCACAACACAATCATGAGCGAGTGATGGATGGAGGCATGGAGCTAGTGACCCAACCTAACTAAGGCCATGTTTAGTTCACCCCCAACTCCCAACTTTGACACTATGCAAAAAGAAGATTCCCCATCACATCAAACTTGCGATACATGCATGGAGTACTAAATGTAGATAAAATTAAAAACTAATTGCACAGTTTTGTTGTACTTTGCGAGACGAATCTTTTGAGCCTAATTA
Source organism: Setaria italica (assembly GCF_000263155.2). Taxonomy (NCBI): domain Eukaryota; kingdom Viridiplantae; phylum Streptophyta; class Magnoliopsida; order Poales; family Poaceae; genus Setaria; species Setaria italica. The sequence continues at coordinate 8,023,938 of NC_028452.1, read as the reverse complement.
GTCAATGTTTGGACAATAATTCACAAATACAAACGAAACGCTACAGTGTGCTACAGTGCCAGCACAGTAATTTGGCACCTCCCAATTTGGCCAACTAAACAAGGCCTAAAGAACATACACGCACAACATGCATATATCATATATGCATATACACATATATGTATCCATTCCCTGCAACACATGCATATATGACTGCGTATAAGTTATGTGCATGGCAGGCAGGCAGCACGAGGCCCCTGTTGCTGATTCGATGGAGCTAGTTTGTTTATTGCTTGTTGCATTGGTCAGCCCCCATTTAGAAGCTAGACAGTGCCTTTTCTTTTTATTTTCCCGGCCACAAGAGGATAGCTAGCTAGTAGAATTAATTGCTTGGCTCCTTTTGACCTTTGTTGGGGAATCTCAGCAAATTAATTGTAAGGTCTGATGCGATGAACTGGAGGACATGAGCGATATTCCAAATACATTTTCTTTTTGAAAATTTATTCCAGTACAAATTCCAGGTGACGAACTCCCACAGCTTTGTAATTACTTATCATGTTGGATAGAAAAAAATAGTTCGTAACAATACTACATCCTTTTGGACTAATCCCTCGCCTGTCTCTCAAATTGCAACTCATCTCTGGTATCGCCTTTTGCAAGACAAACTGTGTTGCAGAACCAACCAACTGAAGGCCAGGCCAGGATCGATGGAGGGATGATGTGCCTTTCAAGATTCAGGCCAGGCAACTTAGCTGGCGGCACAAGAATCCCGCGTGCCGGCGGGCATTCCCCATTCCATTCCACTCACGGCCACCGAGCGATCGAGAGAGAGAGAGAGAGAGAATAGAGATTCCATCCGTGCTTTGAGATGGGCTGCAAACTTTTTAAACTCTTTTCTTTTTTATCAGGTTCTTCTCTCGTGATGTCCAGGGCTATTCTTTGTTGGGAATGAGAATCCAATTTTTTTTGGTTCTGAATTCTTGCACGCACGACACAATTGCAGAGACTTTTATTAGAATGGTGGGATTAAACCGCATGGGCGTTCACCAAAAGAACATCATCGATCGGTCGTCACTTCACTAATCTAACTACTACTGTACTTGTGAATGAGTGCCACATATTGGTTACTATTGTTTGCCTATCTTTATATGTTCTAATAAGAAAGCTATATATACAAGTCGTCTACACACTTGTGGCCAATCATGCTGTATTTTAACATATCTCCAGTCATTTCAGGGAGCCACTGTGACATATGAATGTCTGTTAACTTTGGCTGGCCAATAAAATGCTGTATTTTAATAAAGCAGTCTGACCAGAAACTATACATGTCTGATGACTTGTTCCAGCATATATGCTGCTTGCATCCATCTTAGCTAGTAGTGTGCTAGCTACAGCTGACTGATTGCTACATGTATATAAATAAACCTTTTCTTTAATTTCATCTAGGTAATTTGCCAAGTGGTTTTTTTAATGATGAAAATAATCGTCAAGTGGTTACTTACCCTGTGCTAAGATCACGCAACAGTTTTGTCCAATAAAGCAAATAAGTTGAACGGAATCACTGGCTAGATATATGCACCTCACCTGACCAACTTGGCGTGTCCATATATGAATCCCGTCGCTTTTACCAATAGGTACATGCATGTAGCTAGCTAGTGTTCCGGAGCCGATATGATTATGCTGCTAATGACGCTAGCTTTAGTTGCCCTGTTTTTATCTTGAAAGAGAAAGAGCGAGTGAGAAAAAACACACAGGGGGTGTAGCATCAGATAACGATGGCGACGTTGATCACCGGTGAAAAACTGAACAAACCAGCTGATGTATATATAAATGGGGGCGCTAGCCGATCTAGAGTGGAAGGTTGCGTTGGCCTGGTTTGTTTAATTTTGGTGCATGCATATTGCTGATGGTATTGCTAAAAATATCATTGGTGTCGGCGTCTATCGATGGGCTCAGTCCTGGCGTCCCTGTCATCTGGTGGAATTAGCAAGTCATTTCAGGGGCAATTCGATCTGGTGCTACCGCCGGTCCATTGTCCGGTTCCAAAATGTACATTATTGCAGTCCCATTATTGCGGTTCCAAAAAACTTTGACTCCTAACATCGTATGCGAGATTTATGTTGCAGAGCAGTACTTCCACAATCGTATAGACCATATGACGACCATGCCAAGCACCCTGTGTGTTGTTTAAATAATCATGCAAATTCAGCTCTCGAGTATGGAATCCCATGTTGTTTATTCTAGTAAACTGAAAAAACAAGCCAGGAAACCGATGGATTGGAACGGCTTCCCCTAAGTTAGCTGCTGCCCGGTCCTAAAATACAAGGCATTCTGGCTATGTACTTAGACACATATTTGTCTAGCTGCATAAGCTAGAACTTCTTATATTTTAGGAGAAATACAGTAGCAACTAGCAAAAAAAATAAGGATCAGAATTTACGGTTGATGATTTATTTGAGTTTTCTCACTGAAGGTTAACTTACTTACAGAAGGCAGGAAATAGTTTCCTACACTAATAATGTTCTACAATTTGTAAAAGTCATAGTGTATGTTTAGATATAGTGTATGTCTAGATGTATAATAATATTTATGAGAGGGAGTAGAAAAAAATAAGGATCAGAATTTACGGTTGGCGGTTGATTTGAGTTTTTTCACTGAAGGTTGTGAATGGCATGGCAGGGGCTTGTGAATGCGGTGGTGGGCGAGTGGGGACACTCCCTGAGCAGTCGGCCGTGGCCTGGCATGCATCATCAGCGGGCGTGTCCACTAGCGCGCTCGCCGTCGCAGCGGCAGGCTGCAGGCCAGGCCAAGGCCAGCCCACGCGCTGCTAGCTTTTGCTTGCGCGAGTTACTGTTAGCGGGGCCCGCGACCGCGACAGCCGGGGCCCACCTCGCTTTTGTCCCATTCATGAGCTTGCTTTCGTCTTCCTCCTCCCCCTCCCTCCTCGCGCGGCTTGGAGTGGAGCTAGCTACTCCTATAAAGCGGCCATAAACCCCACCGCCGAGCCAAGGAAGGCCGCCCCCGCCCATCCATCCATCCGTCAGCTAGGTCACAGCAGGTCAGGCATGCATGCACCTCCGCCCCCGCTCTACCAGTAGACCACGGCGAGCTTGTGGGCGCGCGTCACAACGCAGGCCTACTCCGCTAGCCAGCCAGCCGGGGTAAAGACAGCAACCAACAGCCGCCCGCTGCGCTGCGCTGGCCCTAACAAACCACAACAGGACAAGATCGGCCGAGGCGAAGCTGCTGAGCTCACGCCTCCTCTCCCCACGCGGTGAACGCGTGAAGTGAAGAAGGAGAAGAAGAAGAGAGGGATCTGGCTGCTGCCGAGCCCCGAGGCCTCATCGCAGCAGCTCGCCGCCATGTACGCCGACGCCGGGTTCGGCTTCGCCGCCGCCTACTCCCCCGCGCTCGCGTCCTCGCAGCACCAGCCGCCCTTCGACTTCGCCTTCTCCTCCGCGGCCGCGGGCCCCGCCTCCATGGACGCCACGGCTTCCTCCCTCCCGCTCCCGGAGATGCCCGCCGCCCACCTGGTGAGCAGAGCACTGTCCGTCTTGATTGCGACTTCACTTCCTGCTCTCCCTTCTCTCTGTTGTTTCTTGGTACTCTGCTCCTCTTGCGCTCTCTGATTTCCTCCACCAAATCCATCGATTAACTGGTTAGCAAGGATCTCTTTCTCGTGCAATTTCGAATCAAGGAACGCTTGGACGAAGAAATTTCTGCTGAATAGAAACAGAATTGCTAGCTGCTGTTTATGCGCCGCCACCGTCTCCAGAAAAGAAAAAAAAATGTCGCTTTCCTTTCTTTTCCGCCCCCCACTCTGGTCTGATGTAGATGGCTTGCATTGTCGGGGCTCAATCAAATTGCCCCACTGCTTACTTTGTAATAATACTATATGTGCATATGTCAACTAGAAGGAACAGCCCTCGATTCCCCTTTTCTAATACTAGCTAGGGTTGGATTGGATTTGGACACCTCTGGGAATCAATGGCTTTGCGATAACAGGTTCAACCGTCTTCGGGCAAATTAAGCATAAGACTGGCTTTGCTGCATAAAGCATTGGCGCTTCCTAGCAGTAGTACATGATCACCTGATGAAAAGCCTTGTGCCCAAATAAACAATCTTTCATGTCTCCAAAAAAAAAGGACCCCATCAAAGTACAAGTCACCTGTGGTTTTTTTTAATTTATTCTGTCTAAAGATTTATTCTGAATAAGAGTCGCTCGTGTTGGCTGCAGCTTTTCTTGCTTTCTGTTTTGAATCTTCTCCTTCACATCTTCCGAGTCACACAAAGGCCACACGGTTCAAGATATTTAGCAGTGTCCTCTGCTGCTAAGGAGCAGATGGATAGCCAAGGGATCAAATTAGGTTCAGCCTTCAGTTAGGTTTTTGGCCAGGATTTCTTTTGTCATGCTGAGATGCTGACCATGTCCACTAGTATATGCTGCTGGAGCATGATGGGGACTTTTAATTACTTGACATGTACATCAGCAGACAGCAGATACTTGCAAATATAGCTTCTACACGTCTACCCCCTCAAAGGAGTTGTCTATTACTGCAACTTCATACTGCTAAACCAAGTCTCTTCTGTGCAGCAGGTCAAGGTCAATACCTACAAGACAAAACCTAACCAAAACAAAGGATTGGCAGTGGTGATCCATTATACCTACCACAAAATATATTCTTATTAACAGATAGCATCTTAGCGAGATTATCTGGTCGACTCTGTTTGCCCTACTTCCATTTTAATTAGACAGATAGACTGCCTAACTCTCACCGGCTTGCCGGGTTTCATTCATATACTACCATTCTAACTACTATGATGTTATTATCTACTAGCCCATTGGAAATTGTTCTCATCTCTGTTTTATTACTGAACAGGGGAGCATGGTGCAACCATCCTTGGTATCAGAATATGACCTTGGAGGAGAAGGGGACCTGTTCAAAGCTCCAGAAGTCATCATCGAAGAACCGTTGCTCAGCCTTGATCCTGTTGCAGCTGCTATTTCAATGATGTCTGGCAGCGAAAGTGCAATGGATCAAACTATTAAGGATGCAGACATCGGCACCATTCAAAATGACCCTCTTCTAAGTGAAGTGTTATATGAGTGCGAAAAGGAACTAATGGAGAAGTCCGCAATCGAAGAGACAATTTCTGAACTTCTGGATGTTAAGATTCCCATGCTGCAAGTTGAAGAAATCCCAAGGCAAGCTGAGCAAGTTCTTATACAGGCTGAACTCCCGACCTTCGATAAAGAGAAGCCAGCCATTCCTGAATGCTCACTCCAGAAAAGTGTTAGTTCTGGATGCCTCAACTCAGCAGATTGGATGAATGGACCCGTCAGGCCAAACTTTCTAGACTTCCAAGGACTGGACTTTGAAGCAGCATTTGGACTGAGGAGAGCTTACAGTGAAGGAGACATTCAGGTTTGATAGGCGTCTCCTTTTCTCTTGTACTATGCTAATAAGGAAGTAGCTATTTTTCTTTAAAGGAATTGTTGAGGAAAAGAACGCACTTAGAGCATAGAAGTCTTTTTCAAACACAGCTGTTGAGAAAAGAATCATTGAGAAAGAAACTAAAAACCGAAAAGCATTTCCTTTTCCCTTGCATTGGCCATGCTTACAGCAATGCTTTGCTCAAAGGCTGTCAAAGCTATGACACCCATTTCCGAGCATCTCCAACAGCCATTTTTGCTCTCTATTTGACTCTCTATTTGAGTTGGCAAAAAGATTCCTCTCCATGTTGAGTTGCTCATTCCAGCAGACTATCCATTTCTCACTCTCCAAATCGTAACGGCTAGGTTCCTCTCTGAAAATATACACTCTCCACAACAGCATCTCCATCTTGCACTCTCCATTCTAGCAATTACTGTGCGTGGGACCCATACTTTAGCAAGGCAAATTGGCTTGCCAAGTTTGGCAAGTGTGAGGGGAAATTTGGCAAGTCGGATGGGATGGAGAGCCAGATAGCAACTCTGTTGGATCACGATTTTTTAACTGACTTGTCAAATTTTAGCTTAGCAAGTTGGATAGCAACTCTCTTGGAGTTGCTCTTACTATATCTGCCCAAAGCAACCTTTTCTTAGTTTTTAGGTCGTTACTTTAGCTGATACAAGACTTCCCTATTCTGCACAGTTTTCTGTTTTCTTTGAAGTTACTTTTGTGTGCAAGATATTGGTATGGTTCCATCACTTAGGTGCATGCGTTGTCGCAATTCTGTGTGCAAGAAAAGTGCAGATAGAAAATCTGGGAAATGCTTACACAGCAGCAAATTGCTCGGCACTTACCATTTTCACTTTTGACAGAATCTCGGAGCCAACACGCCTCGACCAGCTGCGAACGCAACGAACCTTCAGACGCCTTGTGAGAGGCTTGTAACCATCAGCGATCTGAAGACCGAAGAAAGGAAGCAAAAGCTTTCCAGGTATAGAAAGAAGAAGATCAAGCGAAACTTTGGCAGGAAGATCAAGGTACTAGTTCTCTGCCACTGTTTTCCATCAGAATAAAAATCAAGAGCTTCTAGGCTTTAGCTTGTTGAATGCGTTCAGGATAAGTGACAGACAGAATGTTTTCTTTGCAGTATGCTTGCAGGAAGGCTCTGGCAGACAGCCAGCCAAGGGTGCGAGGGAGGTTTGCCAAGATTGAAGAATGCGACCTGCTGAAGCCGAGCAAGTAGATGATGGCAAAAGCTTGCGAGGAATCCAGTGGAGAGCGAGCTTGATGGAGCTTTGGCTTCCAGAAGCTTCTAGGTGTGCCACCTTGTGCGCTGGAGGTGGAGAGGCACCGCTTGCCCGTCGGAATTCGTTTAGCTGTTCAATTGATCTCCTCTCTTTCTCTCGGGCTGCATTCCATTCTATTCCCCGTATAATAATATCCGGTCCTTTGGTGCAACCGTGCAAGGGAGTGAAGAGCTGAAAATGGTAGTCTAGGCCCTGTACAAAGGCTTGAAGATGGCAATAAAACTCAGCTCCCCTCTTGCTTGGCATGTTGTAATCCGAATCTGACTGTCGGCACTGCACTCTTTGATCATCGATCGTTTAAGCCTTTGAGCTAGCCATGAACTGTTACTGTCTTGGCAACAGGGACCTGGGCCCAGGCTATCCTACATGAAAATTGCTTGCATTGCCTGGGTGGTGACAAAAGGAACAGAAATTTCTAACCGCCATCAAGCAAAGCATCTGTCATACAATAAATGACCAGAGTTTTGAGGCCCTATCTTGCACAATGCTGATGGCTGTCACCGCATTCTGTTCATCGAAGGCTCACCACAAGTAACGTTCAATCACATAGCTCCAGAATAACATCTCCTACCCACTCACTGACTCACCCAAAAACGAAAGCAGAAGTAGCTAGCCATCATGATGTAGGGATTTAGAGAATAGATCCAAAGAAACATCTGCATCGCCATCTTGGATCACATGATATACAGTTTGATTTAAACATCGCGACTGCTCAGTAAACACTCTATGTTTCAAGGTACATTCCCTTCCTTCCTTGTGCCTTACTGCACCAGAAGGTCACAATCCAACTCAAAAGTGAACGTCACGACTTTATTAGAACATCCAGCCTTGGTCTATTGGCAATTATGTGAAAATGGGGAGCAAAAGAAAAACAAAATGATTCGTCGGTTAGTTCACCCCATAGATCCACTTCTCCGCGTTGCTGGAGTAAGAGACCAGCTCCTTGGGCTCAAACCACAGAGCAATCTCATCCTTTGCTGTCTCCGGGCCATCACTTCCATGAATGATGTTTCTGATGTTCAAGTGATGGGATGTCAGCACAAAGAAATTGTAACTTCTACTAAGTAAGCATGATGTTATAGAAATGAATGACTGTTTTATAACTATTTCCAGCTTCCTAATCTATATGATTGAGCAGCAAAAAGGGTGTAGTCTGATGATTATATGCACAGGCATACTAGATGAAGCATACCTTCCAACAACAACAGCAAGATCACCCCTGATGGTTCCTGGTTCAGATTTCTGCGGGTCTGTGGCACCAATTAGTTTTCTCCCATACTTGATAACGCCCTCTCCCTCCCAAACCTACAGAAATTGTATGGCCAACTTATGTATGATTCACTGTCTGTCATTGCATGCAAATTTTCTCTGCAGAGAAGAGGGACCTGCTTACCATTGCAAGTACAGGGCCAGAGCTGAGAAAGTCACACAGTCCATTGAAGAAAGGTCTGTCTTTGAGATCATGGTAGTGCTTCTGAGCGAATTCTTTGGATGGAACAATCAGCTTGATGGCAACAAGCTTGTAGCCTTTTCTCTCAAATCGAGACACGATCTCAGAAATCTGAGGCAAGATTTTTTTTTTGAGGGGGGGGGGAGAAATACATCAGCGTCCTATTAACACCATTGCATATGTACAGAGAAGACTAAAGAGAACAAATGTGTGTCAGGCTGAATAACTGAAATGGTTCACATGTTACTTTTGAGAAACTGAAATCAGGAAAAAGGCCCAGCTCATTAGGAAGAGGAAGAGCTAACTAAGATATGGATTTCTCTTTGTATAATATATGTATGCAGGTTTCGTCCTATGCATCCACATGGTTTCCAGCATAGACTAGTTGCTAATGGGGATCTCGAGGTAGATCATATGGGCGTCATCATACACGAAAAAAAAGGAACGTCAACATGTTAAGTATACTGTACGTGTTGGGTGTATAAAGCAGCACATAGTTGATTTGCAATTAATTATTGTATGGCCAAGAACAGAACAGAGTCCAAGGCCTCAAAGTTGTCAACAAAATCTGTACCTACCAATTGCGGCAGCATCCTTACTAAACTGAGCATACGGCAAGCAATATCAAGCTAGTAGGTTATTAGGATCAAGAATTGCATCTCAAGAAATTAGGATCTTGTGACTATAGCTACTGACCAGGCCTCTTTGGACACCGTCAGGCTTGATGGCAATGAAAGTGCGCTCCATCTGGAATCACAGAACAGGAGAGTGTTAGCGAGCTTGACAAAAAAAAAAGGATCACATGGCATCCGCCGATGTCATGTCAAATCACAGGTAACACAAACACAGTATCAATGACAGAACTATATTGGAGCCCACTTAATGGCTTGTCACAACACAACAAATCACAGGTACACAACGCAGCATCAATGACAAAATTATATTGGAGCCCACTCAATCAGTTGGCCTGCCCTGCCCAGCATCGCCATGTTGTTACATTATAGTGATTTGAGAAAGAAAGGGGAGGCCATTGCCCCAATATCAGTGGACCACAGCACAAGGCGAGGAAAAGAAGAGAAGCAGGGTAGGGTAGGATACCTCCGCAGCATGAGCCTCCTGGTCCTGGAGCATGTAAACTGCGGAGAGGACAGACAGAGGACGTTAATTCATTCGTCAGAGAGTGAGAATCGCAACAGCGTTCCAATCATCTCAACGAACGCAATCATGTCAGATCGGACCGATTACAGTTAGACCAGAGTGACGGGGGCTGGATCGAATCGATTAGTACGTAGTAAGTACGGACCTGCAGCGGGGACGGCGGCGGCGAAGGCTCCCCATCCCGAGGAGGCGTGGTGGGATCCCTGCTTGTGGTAGGCGTAGGCGGTGGGGAGGGTCTTCCTGCCCAGGTTGGTGAGCGTGGCGAGCGCGGCGGTGCGGCCCTCTGCACATCAACATGGAACGAGCTAATTACAAAGAAAAGATGGAATTTTGATCTGTTCCGAAAGCTCGGTGATCCGGTTGAGGATTGGGACCGAGAATCGGAATGGAGATTAGATCGCCTTCAAGAAGGAAGGAAGAACGTACCGGCGGCGAGGATGGCGGCGGAGGAGGACCGCTGGGAGGCGGAGGCGAGGAGGGACCTGGCGGCCTGGAACAGCTTCCTGGAGGCGCTCATGGTTGCTCGCTTCGTGCGTGGTGGTTTGCGGCGGGGTGGATCGGGAGGACGCTAGGTTCCTCTGGCGCTCGTCGGTGGTAGTAGCAGAGAGTGAGGGGGAGGGATGGCGAATCGGCGATGGCGACCAGATGGGTGGGTGTGCTGCGTGCCGGTGCGCTCGCTCCCTCACTCACTCACTGCCTGCCACGCCCACCAATTAATTAGCCGCTGCGGCAGGGGAGGGGATGGGAGGGGAGCATGCGAGGTGGCGTGGCGAGGCCCGGATCGCGACCCCGCCCCGACCGCTCCTCGTGCTCCTCCCCACTTTCTCTCCCCCGGAAAAATTCCTTCCCTCCCCTCCACCGCAAGGAGAGCATCTCCATCGCCCGCGTGGCGTCGGTGCGTGAGCCACGGCATCGTCGGCATGGCCGAGGGGGAAGGGCGGCATGGTCATTTCCATCGATTGGCCCTGCTCGCCCGCCGCCCCCGAGAGCGTGGGAATCGCATCGCGCCGGGCTTAAAAAACGGTTGCGTTGAACTGGATCGGATCTCTCCACCGCACGGCAGCAGCAACGGCGCACCAGTCGTAGATCCCATCTTCCCGCTGCCACCGCTCCTCGCGCCTCCTCCTCCATGCACGCCGTCCGTCTCACGCAATCAAAAGGGCGTTGGGCACGCATGGCATGATGGCTATTTGCTTGTCAATGTTCTTTGGATCCATTTGCTTGGCTGAAGGTCTACCCAAATCGAACTGTGATTTTATCAAATGTCGCCGCATACCATCATACCGGAGTCCGGAGAACTTCCACGCGGTACATCTGACAGCCAAAGTTTGTACCGGGAAAAAGGGAAGAAGTTTTCTTCTCGAGGTTGACATGGCTGTTTGATGCAATTCCATGGTTCTTCCCGTCCTTTTAACACTTGGGAGTCCAAGTCTAAGGGTACGGTACAATTGGGTGTCCATCTTGCTCTCCTCTCCACCTCATTGGGGGGGGGGGGGGGGGGAGGCTACGGCTAGGTGGTCATCCCATCCCGTGTTATTCGTCATGGTGATGGGAGCCCTCGACACCATGATCAGTCTTGTATCAAAAACTTCTACGTAGATGCAAATTACTGTATTTCTTATCCGCTTAGTAGGAACACCTTATGGGATTTAGGAACGTGTGTTCTGTGGAGCTGGCACAGACAAAGACGACAGATGCTTATGCACAACCCGTGAAATTGGCATATGCCATTCTTCATCGTCCCCCGAGGCTGATGATGCTCTTCGCCTCTTTAATTTGTTTGGATTAGCTGTGGCTGAGGCGTGTGCCTTTTCGTTTAGTTCTCGTATAATACTTTGTACCATTAAATGATTTTGTATCTTAGGCGTATAAGTAGCCCTTTGCCATGGCCCATGGGATTCTTGTATCTTAGGCGTAGAGTAGAACAAAACAAAGAGGATCTTGGGCCTAGCAGCCTAGAGTCTAGCAGGTCACGGCCTCACGGGCCACTATGTGGAAGGGCCCTCGAGGCGAATGTAGTCGTACATGACCCCGACGAACTGGTTCAGGGCGCTCGCCTGGGTGATGTGGATGGTGTTGTCGCCTCGGATGAGCAGGCGGCCGTCGATGCCCAAGTCCAGGCTCCACTCCGTGCCGCGTATGCCGTGCCGCGCGATGGCGTTGTTGTCGCCCATCAGAAACGCCGCCGCCAGCGCGCCGCGCGTGCCGACGGCGCCGTCACCGCCACCGCCGTTCACCTGCACCTGCAGGCTCGACATGTGCGACGCCGCGAGGGCGACGCGCAGCGTGTAGTTGCCGCCCGCTACGACGCGGTCCAGGTGGAAGCGTATCTGCCATGTCGTTGGCACCACCGTGGTGTCACCCTTGCCGCCGACGACCTTCCTGCATCGAACAAATTAGTAGGAACCATAGAGATCCATGGAAGAAACTGAGCTTTACGTACATACGTACGTACGTGCATGCATGCATACATACATACACCATTTTGCTATAATACACCTGGTGCATCCTGCACATAAAATGCACCCAGGCAGGTGGGCGCACCAGGTTGGAGCAACCAGCGCACCCAACTAAACATGCGGTAAGTACTTCCTAAGTTAATTTGTATTTTCCATGTAAAGCCATCTAGCGTACAAATCCCACAAGACTGCATGCATGGATAGAATTTTTGTTGGTTCGAATCTTTGAAACAAATTTTCTCCTAAACCGTAACCTGATTGACCAATCGTTTGTCCCATCTGTCTAAAAAAATATTCTTAACAAAACTAGATCCAATATGGATATATTTTTTTATCGCTTAAGCGAATTGCATATCTATGTACTATTGATTGCAACTCGTACTACTACAGAATTGCAACTAGTTATAACTCTGTATATTATTTACATCTAGTCAAAACAATCATATCAAGTTGCAATTCTGAGTTGCAATCATACCTTGTTGCAACCAGAGTACCAACCGTGTTGCAACCAAGTAGTAACTAGTTACAATTAGTATTAACTTGTTGCAATTGGGTAATAACTGGTTGCAATTCTATTCAGTAGGAAGTATATCTGGGTACAATTAGAGTAGCAACTGGGTTGCAACTGAGTATTAAATAATTGCAACCATGAGTAACAAGTGCTAAATAGGCTACAATCAAGTTGCAATTAGGTTGCAGACGTTCTTGCAACTCAAAGTACAGCTTAGTTGCAATTACATACTTAAAAAACTTCATCAAATCTAGTCTTCATGGATCTTGTCGTGTTAAGCACATTTTCCCAACAACCTGCTGCAAACGGATCTAAAATTGGATCTGCGGTTTAGGAGATATTGTATTTTTTCGTTTCGAATCAAGAAAGATTCATTGCATGCATGCTTTCTGGTGGGTGGGTTATGCTGTGAGGTGACGTTACCTGGTTAGTTGTCTCCATTTAGTTTTGCATACAGGGGCATGTGCTTTCTTTGGCGTGTGAATTAGCTAACACGCGGAACGTAGGGTGGGGGATTTGTGCATTTGCTATACAGAATGCACCTGGGTGCATTTTAACATTATCATGTATGTATGTATATGTATGTATGTACCTTGTGACATGCGCGAAGAACCAGTCCGTGGAGTGGTTGCTCTCGCCGACGGTGAACACGAGGTCGCTGTCGGGGTAGAGGGCGGCGTACCTCTCCCACAGGCCGTACTGCCTGTACCTGTCCTTGGTCAGGAAGAGCCTGCTGGCGTACCTCGGGTCGGGGTCGGGGACGTAGAACTCCGCCGCCGACCGGTCCGGGACGCCGATCTCCCACAGCGTGGGGCCCGACCTCGGGGGCTCGAACACGAGGTCGCCGACGTCGACGCCGCCCGCCGGAGTTACCGTCACGGGGAAGGTGTGCATGTAGTCGCCAAGGATCCCGGGGACCCAGGCGTACAGGTTGTACACCCCTTCCCGGACGTCGCCGATGCTGAAGCTGCCGTCGGAGGCGGCCCTCGTCCAGAACTGGTACCTCTGCATCGTCCATGTCGCCGGGATCGGAGCCGGCCGGTCGTCAGCCATGGATGATCGGATCACCAACGAAAGAACTTTGAGCTGAGAGCCGGCGGGTTTCGTACCTTGCTCTCCGTGGCCCAGGAGGCAGGTTGGCCAGGCGCGGCGAGCCCGACGTAGGCCATCGCAGCCGGCTGCTGCTGCTTGTTGGCGACGCCGTCTCTGACCCAGAGCCTCCCCGTGACGGAGCCTCTCTCGCCTGCCTTTGCGAAGTCCGGCGACCGGGGGAAGTCGTAGGGCCATTTCCTCACCTCCGCTTGCGCCCGCGCCTTGGCGTCCTCCCAGAGGCCTCTCTTGGAGTCCGGGCGGCCGGAGTTGAGGTAGATGAAGACGGGGCCCAGCACCTTCTTCCAGTACTCGCCCTCCTCGAACTCGATCACCATGTCCCTGCCGACGTAATGCGGCCCCAGAAACACCGAGAGGGAGGTGGGGCCAACGTGGGAGGTGAGCTCCCGCTTGAGCGGCCCGCCGTTCTTGAACTCGTTGCTGGGAGTGACGACCCAGAAGCCCGTCGCCGCCGCCGGGTCGTCGTCGTTGCTGCCGGCGATCCACCCGTGCACCGTGTTGTCCTCGTTGTCCATGGAGTACTGGTACTTGTCGTCCACCTCCCCTCTGAACTCCGGCTCCACGGGGTCCACCAGCAGGACGGCCTCCTTGTACGCCAGCGGGACGCCGCGGGGTGGGTCCCTGTCCGCCGCGCTCGGCATGTACCTCTGGATGCCGTCCGAGATCGCCATGTAGTTGAACCTAAGGGCACCCGCAAGGGGCCGTTAAGACCTTACTATAGTGAATCCACGTAAGAGGAGAGAGAAGAAAACGTCGACAGATGTAGCGAGGGCCGCTACACGCACTTCTATATCGCGCGGGCCCCTTTTCTCCTCAACTCTCTCTCCTCACCTCCTCTCCCTCTCCCTTCCGAGCAGCCCCGCTTGGGCTAGGCCACGGCCGGCCGGCACCGCAGCGGAGCTCCTGCTGATGCTCTTCCCGGTCGGCTGGCGTAGCTCGTCGCCGGCGGCTTCCGCCGCGAGTGGAGCTTGTTGGCCGCGGCCCAGGGCGAGGCAGCGCAGGACGCCCCTGCCGGCGTGAGGCCACGGGCACGAGCGAGCTGGGGCCTGGGAGGCGACGCGGAGCGAGGCGCCGGCGCGGGGAGAGGTGGAGGGCGGCGGCCGGCGCGGTCGCAGAGCAGCGGAGCAAGGTGGAGGGCGGCGGCCGGCGCGGTCGCAGAGCAGCGAAGCAAGGTGAGGGGCGGCGGCCGCGGCCTGCGTGGGCGCTGAGCGGGGGCGACGCGGGCGAGCTGGGAGGCCGCTACCACTGGCGAGCCGCGGTGGCCGGAGGCTGTGGCGGGGCCGACGGGCCGTCGAGCCCCACCGCGGGCGGAGGAGGGCGCTCAGCAGCGCGCGGGGCGGCCCGCCTGCTCGGGGAGCGGCCGGGCGGAGGAGCGCCTGCCGGCTCGGGGAAGATGGGGCAGAGAGGGGGCAGAGGAAGGAGGAAGATGACTGTGGGACCCACTAAAGTTTTGAGAAATAAATGTTAAAATGTACCTGTTACATGGGTAGTCCATAGGTAATGTGAGTTGCACAAGTTATAGAGAGCATGTTCTATGCTCTCTGTATAACTTCACAATGCATTATCTATAACTTCACACCCACAATGGTCTCAGAGCACCCACAATGGTGGGGTGCTCTATAGATCTATAACTTCACAACCTGTCATGTGGGTAGTCTATAGGTATTATCTATAACTTCACCCGCAGTGGTACGGGTGCCCTAAGGCTATTCTCAATGCAAAGTTTCATGCTTATATTTTCAAGAGTGCTACGTAAGCAAGAATGCATTTAGTTCATAGATGAAATACCTCACACAATACATTGTTTTATCTTTTGTTGTTTCCAAAGTTACATGTAAGACACAAGCATTTTGAAAACCGTGTACACATGATTTCATCCTATGAAACCAATTTCTTCTCTCACCGCATAATTAAATAGGGTGACATGTCATCACAATTGTCCACATGGCACCTCATTTATTGTCCACAAACTATCATTAAGAATGGCCTAACACAACACATTACTATGAACATTAATTGTGTCATTAAATCGAATAAAGCAACGTAAATGTAATTAATAAGCAAAAAACACGGATGGATGGATGTGTAGTTGACGTACTTGGCGGCGTTTAGTTTGAAAGCGAGGCGAGCCACGGAGATGTTGAGAGCTGGGTGCTCCCGGGCGTGCTCGAAGATGGCGTAGCAGTAGAACCCGGAGCTGTCTCTCAGCATCACAAGCCTGCATGCAGTCTCATATCGTCTCAGTGAAACGAACAGGACGGCCTTTTGATTTTTTGCAGGACTGTATTTTTGGTTGGTGCTACTAATTTAACAAGTAATGTTTTACGGCATGCATGCGCCGCCATTGGTTTAGTTTTTTTAAATGTACTTACCTCTTGTCGACGTTTAGCCGGACGCTGTTTGGACGCGACGCGTTGTATGAGCTCCTGAAGGAAAGCTCCACTTGCTCCTCACTTGAGGATACGACCTGGAACTCTGTACCGTCCAACCTGTGTGTGTATGTATGTTCAGTCACTTCAGTATGTGCTGTCTAACTTTAGCTAATTTGTAGTGATCACAAATCAAATCAGCAATCATTTACTGATGTGAAATCGAAACCATGCATCTACTGCTGAATGTTTACTAATGAAAATCGCAACCATGCATCTACTGCTAAAGGAAAAGGGAATCACAGTCAGAAGAAAACAGCAACCAACCGGGCCAGATTAACCCAATCATTCCTACTGATCGACATGGAGTTTTGGACCTGATGCTAAAGCTAGAATAACACTACTATCAGAGAGATTTATGTAAATGATGAGCTAGAGCAGGCACTCACATATCCATCGTTCCTCCTGGGTGATCCGAGCCAGGGTAGTTCCAGACCACATCCCAGTACCCTCCCGAGTTCCCCTGGCTGGCGTTGTACTCCAGCAGGTTTTGGTCGCCGCCGCCGCCGTAGCGGACGCCGGTGATCTGGCCCTGCGGCCTCGACAGCGACACCTGCACCACGCCATTGTCTACAACTACCTGCATATCGTCATTCATCATATTCTGTTAGTCTGTTACTGATTTCGTGTGCAAAGAGATCCAACAAGCTAGCTAAGAAGGCAACGTACAGCAACCAACCTGGCCAGGGTCGACGCGTAAGGTGACGCCACCGGCTGCTTGCGGCGGGGCGGCGGCGACGAGCAGCACCAGCATGGACGCTCCCACGGCGAGCTTGAGGCACCACCTCGGAGCGGCGGCCATGGTCCACGAGACCACCATGGATGGTGCCATGGTCCACGAGACCACGATGAATATACTAGCTCCCATATATATAGTGGAGGACTTTATACACCCAAGACCATGAATATGATGTCATGGTATGGTATGCATATATTCTTGTCATCAATGTCTTCCAAGCTCGCTCGATTCTCAAATTAATACAGGGTCTAAATTAAAAGACTCCAAGCAAGTCTCCAACTAGTCATATATGTAATGCTATCTATTGAATTAATTAGTGCGATTCACATGTACTACAGGGACTCTCTAGTTGACTTCTAGCGGCACCATAAGACTATTTTGATTCAATTATACAGGGCCTCTTGGTTGACCACTCCACCGGGCACCGGCAAACATAGTGGATGCATCAACCATCTTTACAGTCCAATC
This sequence comes from Setaria italica, assembly GCF_000263155.2. Lineage (NCBI taxonomy): Eukaryota > Viridiplantae > Streptophyta > Magnoliopsida > Poales > Poaceae > Setaria > Setaria italica. The sequence goes on along the minus strand of NC_028452.1, from coordinate 8,006,896 downwards.
AAACGGCCGACAGAATTGTTTCTGCCACACAAAATAGCATGTGCCCGAAGAATTCTAATACGATGAGCAAGGAAATCTACATATGCGTGTCCTGCTGTGTCGCATCTCTCTATATATGCTGCCTCCTTTACATGTATGTACACAAGAGTATTTTATACACGTGCAGTTTAAATTCCTGACCAATGATCGAGGATCTGAAAAAATTAACAGAAAAATGTTTTTGCTACCAGCACGAGCCAATTACTCTGCTGTACTGTACGTACATCCTGCACGCAGAGCATTCTTGGCTGGGAACCGAAACCCATGGTCGATCGATTACCATGACCCATCTTCTAGTTGGCTACTCGTCTTCTTCATCACATCCTCGCCAGCACCATCCCGCAATTTGCAATCACTTGTCAGTGCTCTTACCCATGAATCAACCTGGAAAATGCGAATCCAATGCAAACTTAACGTTATCAATTTCTATCAAGTCCCGTCCTGATGGCACCGCACAACTTTCATACATTCATTTTCTGCATTTTCTGTGTTACCTGTATTTCGGAGGTACTGGAGCATTGAAACTTCAAGCCTTGGCGGGTCAACAGGTAAAACGCATATCTTATCTTTTCATCTTCTGGCACAAAGTTTGGAAGCCGCCCTACTTCAACAATATCGTGTAACAGTGTAGATTCTTGTGGGCTCAAGTCTGAAATATAGAAATGTCACAAGTTCAGTGACAGCTAGGATCCAAACGCGTCATATGCCAGCATTCACCAATATCATCTGTGGTCTGTGGATGGAACATCACCAAAAGAAAAAAGAAGAAGAATTTACCTGTCGATTTCAGATAATAGTACACACACTGCCCTTGTAGAACAACAAAGCGAGGAAGCCAGTCATCCACATCAGCATCGTCTAAGATAGGTGGTTCTCCAGGAAGTTGGGTCCATCGCTATAAATGCCAAAAGTCTATACTCATTAGTATTGAAGGATTTGACAAGAATGAAGCAACAAAAGCAAAAAGGACAGGTTTCATACACTTCTAATGTAGAGATAGCCAGAAAGGCGAGCATATCTCAAAACTTCATCAATGTTTTCCAACCTAGATGGCCAAAACATAAACAAAATGCGAATGATATCATCAGAATATATCCACCTTTCAATGAAGTGTATATTAAAAGGTTCTTTTCTTTGTATATCATACCGAGCTTTTAAGTGGGATTCCCTTTCCTCAGCATCTGCTATTTCAGTTCGTAAAGACTCCACTTCAGCCCTGGATAATTCGATCTGCTACCAATGAAAACTGTTAGTGTTGCAAGAGAGCACTCATGCTGGCATGCAACACAGAAGCAGGAAACTTGTGTATTGATGATTCAGTAACCTTGTCATCATCCTCATTGCTCGTAGACCATCTCAAGCGAGGAATGGACAACAAACGCAAAAGAGATGCAGCTCCCTTAGCTCGTTTTGGCGTCCAGGATCGTCTTTGTGAACTGCTTACATGAGAGAACAGCATGTCAGCATACCCACAAAAGCAGAGAATGAGTTTGGCAATAGAATCCCTTTCGCCACAAGTATCACCTTGGTGGAGTATCCAGGTTACTCTTACTTGTGGATAGACCATCAGGACTCTCCATAGCTTCTTTTGATGGTGCAAAGTATTGGGGGAAGACCTCTATCCGTCCGTAAACATCATCCATCCAAACATGCAAGTGCTAGAAGTGCATACTCTGTTTACAGAAAGGTAAATAGCATTACTGAGCTATAAGCTGGTAATGAAGTAATACTTCTCCATTAGGCCATGTATTTATCAGGCATACATCAAGCGGGACCTTGTAAAATTATTTGACTCCAAATATCAGCATGCTAATGAATGAATAGTTAATTCATTGCAAGAGACAGTTACAAGTCCAGGTACCCTTTTTATTCAAAATTGCACAAGCACATGTGTGTGGAAGTAATTAGGATAAACTGATCAACACCTGGTACCAGTATTTGACCTATGTAAATGCGCACGGTACCAGAGAGAAAACTTTGTCGCGGCATATGCACTTCAGTATTTCCTTGTTATATGAGGCAAAGAGGACCTGTAGCGGTCGTTGACTGCCAAATTTCCGTCCTCTTTTACTTACTAGAGAAAATTAAGGTCCTTCGTGGAATCCGTACCCATGCGCATAATGTGTTGATCATACTAATAATAAGGCTAAGGAAGGATGCGGTATAATTTCAGCAGAAAGGAGAAGGTACAGGAGTCTACTAGTTTGGTTTCATTGAACTGAATAAGCAGAAAAACATGCTTATGTTATGTGGAGTATCATCAAATGCTTGCTCCCGTTGAAAATTAAGACATGCCCTGTCCTCGCATCCCATTGAGAGAGGCGGGGACACCTAACAGCAGGGGTTACTGAATTAGGTGAAGTTGACACACAATTGAACGGAACGGAAGTCAATCATTGAATTACTGATCCGCAAGAGAGTCAAAATTGGAGCTTGCTAATGCTAGCTGCTAATACTAACCCCCCATCTAGTCTGGCAAGCATACCAGAGAGATCCAAGCCAAACGGATAAGAGAGATCGGCGACGGGCTGAGGTCATGTATCGAGAGAAAGCGAGAACATGAAGAAGAAATCAAGGAGAACTACGGGATCAAACCTGAGGCGCAGAGCAGCAGAGCAGCGCAGCGCAGGCCTCGTTTACTCTCTTCCTTTTCTTCTTCAGAAGAAGACGGGCGGGCGGAGACGGCGGCGAGCCGGCGGCGCGCGGCGAGTCGGCAGTTGGGACGGGAAGGGAAAGGTTGGTGAAGGGAACAAACAAGACAGCAAAGGGCGCGGGGTGGGTCAGGTCAGAGTAGAGAGGAGGCCAGGTCGGACGCGATGGCCGTTTTGACCCTGCTGCCGTGCTGGTACCGGTTCCGCCAGCTCTATCTTGTCTAGCACAGATAGGGCTCGGCAGTAGTTCAGTTTATTTCGTTTCAAAGAAATAAATTTGAAAAAAAAGAAATCCGATTAACTACTCTTCCACAAATAAATTTATTTATTTTTTGAACTAATATACTTGACCTAAATATCATGCATTTAAGGATGAAGATAGTAAGAAAAAAGTAAAATTAAATCTAAATAATTTAAATATTTTCGTTGGGCTTATGTTTTTTAGTTTTTCCCTTATAATAACTGTTTTTAAGTTATAACTTCTTCACTCAAATTTTACAAATAGTTTATACAGAGAATTTTGATAGGTTTTAAGGCAAACTTCTGACACAGTTCTTTGGAAAGCTTTTTTGGAAAACTTCTTGAGGAATCTTTTGCACGACAATTTCTATGGAGGTTTCTTACAAACACATTCTTCAGAATTTATCTAAGTATGTGTTTTTGGAAAACCCATGAGCCACACGCAGCTTTGTTGGTTAGTTTCCTTTATGATGGAATTTGACCATCCGAATTCAAATATTTTGATTCAGCACAAGTGCTTGTATCTTTGTTCTTCTACTGGTAGGCGGTATGGTCGTGGATATTGAGTTGCCTGTATTTACTTTCTTAATCTTAAGATCTGTCAGACTAGTTTCTTAGAGGTGTCATAGGCTCATGGCAGTAGGGTGTGCATTATTTTAGGGATGAATGTGCACATGTATATTAAGTGCATGGATTCATATTATGTTATGGTGAACCTTTTGAAACAAGTCCCCTAGGAAATCTATTATCTTAATACAATAATGTTAAAAGAAGCTACCACGTTCGTCGAGAGAGTCTAGAAATTCCCACATTAATCTAAAAAAGAGAAGAATATATACCGTGAATTTTACGAAGATCTAACGGTCTAGATTAATGCAAAGAGTCCAAATCAAATATGATTAATAAATAGACACTGTTGATTTTAATGATGATCCGATGGCCCAAATTGACCGGAGATTCGTTTTGCCAAGTTGCATAAATAAAGAGTCCTTGCCAATGTCAAATACAATTAATATCTAGCTAATGTAAAGAAACTGGACTCCAGCTAATTAAAGAGCATCCGTAAATAAGTTTAGCCTATATTTAAATAGGTACAATTGTACGTCCTGCCACAAATATGATGACGAGCTGCTGTCTTCTCGCCAGAATCAGGACTTTGGTTGTTTGTCTCGGCTCTTCATGTGAAGATAATCATCCCGCCGAAATCAACAAGCAGAAGATTTTCTCCCGTAATCAGCATATTGTTTTGTCACAGATCTTGGATGAGACTCCATCTGTCCAAATTATAGGCTATTTTAGTTTTTTATATTCATATATTTTTTTACTATGTTTAGTTACGTAGCAAAATTTATGAATCTAGAAAATTCAAAACCACCTACAATTTGAAACAAAGGGAGTATAAGATAACTTCTTCACCGAAACCATCCGCTGTGAGCATGCTATGGTGTGTATATCATATTCACAACCATCCATCTGCCTTCTTATAGGAATTAACAACACCAGTAATCTCACCGACACTTACTTGGAAAGATGATTTGCTAATCGAACTCAAGCATACAAGATTCGAGCAGCGGTGGCTCGAGGCATGTGACATGGCTGGAGCACGTCGTTACACTCATATTAAGAAATGCGGTCTACAAAAGCATACCAAAAGAGGGCATATGTGGCTCTAAGTATGGAAGAGAGTGTGTTTCTAGAAAGGGCTCGACTGAGTTACTAGAGCCATCTTGGATAACTAGGTTACTATAGGTTTTAGGAAGCCCTAACTGTAAAAAAACGATTAGAGAGGGCTCGACTTGGAGAGCGCCACAATAATGACACAGGGGAACTAGGTCACAACAATGACAGGAATGTTGTGCAGCCATATCAAACAAGCGACGTGATTCTAATTTAGTCACCAGATCAAGTATCACCATGACATGGCCTAGCACAGTCGCTACCATTTAGGCATCGCAATCACTACCACCAGCAACGAAGAGAAGCAGTGAGATGGTGATGTCTTTTTATTAAGAATTGTGATTAGTGAACTCTCGGCTGGCCGAGAGCTGAAAATTTACATTAGGAGACATGAACAACAATATAGTTGCATCATAGTGGCGATGTGATATATATAGAAAAAGCTACTCAAAATCAATATTTGACACGCGCACCCGTCCACAACAAGATGCAAAGTGTTCAACACACGCTGGGACACATCCTGGATGATTGTGGAATTGCGGGCTGAGCTTTTTGCGAGCAAAGGCAGGAGAGAGGCAAGGTGAGCACATGATACCATTTGGAATTGATGCACTCCATATTTTTTACTCAAAAAAAAATTCAAGTTGGATTAACTCACCGATTTTCTGAAGCCGCCATGGAGATTAAAAAAAACCAGTCTAGACCATTAGGATCAAAAAAATTATAATAATATGATTAAACAAAACTATTTGCATATATTACACTACTTGGAAATGAGACGTCGATTCCTCAACAAAAATCTCAAAACGAGGCCTTTTAGTCCCGGTTGGTAACACCAACAGGGACTAACTCAAGGCTATGGGTGACTACAAAAGGAAAACGTCCCCTACTCAATCATATGCGCCGTGTATCTGAGATTGTAAGGAAGCTACGCACGAGGCAAGAGCTTGTGAGTTTGAATCCCACGCACCGCGCACAAGCATACTTGGCTTGAAAAATCGTGCGACTTGTGACATGCGTGCGTGTGGGAGCTTCCCCGTAATTTAGAATAATTTTTTAGCACATAACTCTTTAGTCTCGGTTTAGTAAATTGGGACTAAAGATCGAAACCTTTAGTCCCGAATTTGTAGTCCCGGATGGAAAAATCGAGTTCTTTGAAAATTCTCAACTGGGACGAAAGATGAGTTTTCTAGTAGTGTTAAAGATGAGTTTTAAGGTGCTAGCTACCCATACTATTTGCGCGAGGTACCTTGCTAGTTTGTTCGAACAAACACGTTCTTTGGGAGTAAGTTCCAAATAAGGCGTGAAAAAAGAACTTTGCTAGATGAAAAGGTTGATGGAGAGCAACATGAATGGTGGGGTGATGACAAATAAAAAAATGAAGAGAAGTGCTAAAGGGGAAAAGAAAGAAAAGGAAAAATAATGAAGGAAGAACAAAAGAAAAAAAGGGCAGGAAGTTGGAATACACACATCAAGGAGCGCCTCCAACTCAGTGCTGCCGGCTGCCGCAAATGGGGTTTCAACGGTTTTGACACCGAAACAGTCAAACAGGCCGAGACAAGAGCAGGGGGGCGCCATACTCAAAGAAAACAAAAGGGAGACAACGGCGCTGCTTCTCGTTGACAGGGACATTGCGGCGTGCATGGCATGCATGCCCGAGATATGCACGCCGACGACGGACGGAGAGATGGATGGAACAATCTCCACCGCCTCCGAATCCCTGTACAAGGACAGAGACACGACGTACCCCTGCTGCTGTCCTTCGGCGGCATGCATTTCAGCATGCGTCGCCGTCGCTCAGCTCAGCGCGCCAGTGCCGACAAGGCGACCGGCGACCGTGCCGGCAGCATGAGCAGCAACTACTACCTGCTATCTACATCTAGGACCAGTGGTAGCGCGGACAAAGACAATACGCTATATATGGAGTATAGGCCTTGCACAGTACAGTATGTTCCAATGGCCTGCTGCCCTTCCGCCGGCCGCGCGACATGGCCGCGATGCCAACGCGAGCTCCTCGATCCCCTCCATCCGAGCAGTAGAGAGCAGAAATGTACCCCAGGGCGCAGCCATGGCCGCAGTACAGACATATGTCAGGTTGTGCGTGGCTCTGGGCCGGCCAGCCGGCATGCATAGTATATATGACGGCGATGCCTCCATCCATATGCTGTCAGCTGTCAGCAGGCGTCGTCTGGACGAGCTGCTGCGGGCGGCGGCGTCGGCAGCGGCGGCGGGTGGTGCTTGGCCTGCTGGAGCATCTGGACGACCTCGCGCATGGTGGGGCGCTCGACGCTGTGCTCCTGCACGCAGAGCATGGAGACGAACAGCACCTGCGCCGCCTCCCCCACGGGGACGTCGCCGCCCAGCCGCGGGTCCAGCAGCGCCACCACCCCGCCTCCGGCGGAGCTGCGGGCGCGCGCCCACTGCACCAGGTCCACCGCCCCGTCCCCGCCGAGGTGCTCCCCCACCGGCCTCAGACCCGTCAGCAGCTCCAGCAGCACCACGCCGAAGCTGTACACGTCGCTCTTCTCGTCCACCTTCAGCGTGTACGCGTACTCTGCACGCAAACATTCGTATACACAGCAGCTCAGTACAACTATAGCTTTGTGATACCGGTCGAAGTAAAAAAGGCGTGCACGCACGCACGCATGCTCGCTCACGGCCAGTGAAAGAGCCCCTAGCTTTGTAATGCAACCACACACGGTGAAATGGTAAAGGGAGCATGCATGCACGTAGCGTATGATAGTAAAGGATCGCAAAGGAACTTTGTTCGGCCGAGAATCATATGTGTTCCCTTCAGAATAAGAGATGGAAATAAAGCAAACAAAGTTACTGCTGCATTGTGTCTAATAAGGCTGGCTAACTAAAGTCGGTAACAGTGAACAACTAAAGCATGTACTACTGCTAAAGGCCATCTAAAATAACCATATGCATGCATGATGCATCCATCGAACACAGGATCGACCCCTCCACTGCACACTAGACTGAGAATCCATCAAGCTTAAAGGTGTGCTTTTGTTTCCAGCGTGTATAAAAAGGACATATACCACATGCATACAGTGTACGTGGAGTAGTGCCGTACGTTCCCAAGCGACTGGAACCATGCACGCATGATTAGTCTCTGGTCAAAAAGCTAGGTTCGTTCCCCGCTACAGCAGTAGCAGCAGGCACAGTGCAGTGAGCTCGCCGAGGCAAAGACGACGAGAGGGGGAAAAGGACATAGAAAGGAGCTAGTAGTAGAATGCAGCGTCCTGCCATGAAATGGTGTTGTGCGAGCAAAAGCAAAAGATGGCGTTGATGGCAGGGGCATGCATGCAGAACGCAAAGCAAAGCCAAAGCGAGCGCTTCCTTTGAGGCGCGCCCCGGCGTCTAGTCATCATCGCCTCATCGGAGGGTGTGGGGCCAGCCTGGTGTCCTGTCTTGTTTTATTCCATTCCACCGCCAGCACCCCTCCCTCACTGAGTCACTGTGCGCTCTGTCTGAACGGCCTGCAGATGCAGCTGGGCCGAATGGCCGATGGATGAATTGATCGTATCGTATCGAGTATGGATCGGGGTGCATGCATGCAGACGATGCCTAGGGATCACCGCGCCATGACCGTCGCGTCACTACCTCTCGTCCACCTGCGATCGATCGAGACAACAGCGCGCGGATGGAGAAGCATGCACGGCGCCATGGCGGCCGTTCTCCGTCGATTCTTTTGCCAGCTAGCCGGCTGAGCTGAGCAGAGCAGGATGATGCGGATGCTGTACTTCGTACCTGGCGCGATGTAGCCGTAGGAGCCGGCGACGGCGGACATGCACTCGGAGGCGCCGTTGCCGCGGAGGAACTTGGCGAGCCCGAAGTCGGCGACGTGGGCCTCCATGCGCGCGTCCAGCAGGATGTTGTTGGACTTGACGTCGCGGTGGAGGATCGCCGGCGAGCAGTCGTGGTGGAGGTAGCACAGCCCCCTGGCCGCCTCCGTCGCCACGCGCAGCCGCGCCGCCCACGACAGCGACCCGCCGTCGGGCCCGTGCAGCATCTCCCCGAGGCTGCCGTTCACCATGTACTCGTACACCAGCAGCCGCGCCGCCTGATCTGCCTCCCCCGGCGACGAGGAGGAGCTGCTGCTGCTGCTGCAGAAGGCCAGCAGCCGCACGATGTGCCGGTGCCGGATCCGCCCCAGCGTCTCCACCTCCGCCTGGAACCCGCCGCCGCCGGCTGCCACGATCCGCTTCACGGCCACGACCTCCCCGCCGGGCATCGCGCCGCGGTACACCACCCCGGCGCCGCCCCGCCCCACCACGTGGTTCTCCTTCACGCACCGCACCACGTCCTCGCACCCGAACGACACCTTCTGGAACGCCGTCATCCGCCACCGGCTCGACGACGGCGACCGCCCGTGCCGCCGCCGCCGCAGCATGGCGGACCGCGTCGTCGCAACGGCCGCCGCCGCGAACGCCACGGAGCAGCCCAGCAGCCCCAGCGCCGCGAACAGCTTCAGCCGCCCCACCAACGAGGACGACGAGGCCTTCTGCTGCTGCTGCTCCATCCCGCCGCCGGCGCTAGCGCCCGCCCACTGCCGCGGCGCGCCCATCACCAGCCGCGGGTTCCCCTCGAACGACGACGCGTTGAAGTAGGCGAACTGGCCGTTGTCCGGCACGCGCCCGGACAGGTCGTTGTGCGAGAAGTCGGCGGCGGTCAGGCTCTTCATGGCGCCCAGCTCCCGCGGGATGCCGCCGCTGAGCGCGTTCCACGACACGTTCAGGTAGTTGAGGATCCTGATCCGCGCCAGCCGCCCGGGGATCGCGCCGGAGAGCCGGTTGCCGCTCAGGTCCAGGTACGTCAGCGACGCGCAATCCCCGACCTCGCCGGGCACCTCGCCGGTCAGGTTGTTGCCGCTCAGGTCCAGCTTCAGCAGCCGCCTCAGCCGCCCGACCTGACGCGGGATCTCGCCGCGCAGCTGGTTGCCGCCGAGGAGCAGCGTCTGCAGCGCGGAGAAGTTGCCGATGGACGCCGGGAGCGACCCGTTGAGGCGGTTGCCGGACAGGTTGAGCAGGGACAGCCTGGCGGGGACGCCGGCGTCGTCCTCCTCCAGCGCCGGCCCGGTCAGGTAGTTGCCCTGCAGCTCCACGGTGGTCAGCGCTGGCAGGTAGAGGAAGCCCCGCGGGAGCGGGCCGGTCAGGTAGTTCTGGCCCAGCCGCACCCGCGTGAGCGTCGGGCAGGCGCCGAGCCTCTCCGGCACGGGTCCGAAGAGGAAGTTGTCGAGGAGGATGAGGATCTCCAGCCGCCCACGCGCGCACAGCCACCGCGGCACCTCCCCCGTCAGCCGGTTCGTCGAGAGGTCCACCTCCCGGAGCGGCGCGGCGCGGCCGAGCGCCGCCGGGATGGCCCCCGTGAAGTTGTTCTGCCACAGCTTGAGGACCTCCAGGGACTCGAGGCCGGCGAGGAACTCCGGGACGCCGCCGCGGAAGCGGTTGATGAACATGTTGAGCAGCCTGAGGCCCCTGAGCGCGGCGAGCTCGGGAGGGATCTCCCCCGTGAGCGCGTTGTTGGAGACGTCGAGGAACCGGAGGCCGGTGAGGTTGCCGAGCGACGGCGGGAGGGTGCCGTTAAGCTGGTTCGTCTGCAGGTAGAGCGTGTCGAGCCTGGTGAGACCGCCGAGCGAGGCCGGGATGGGGCCCTGCAGGCCGCAGCTGGCGAGGTCGAGGTGGACGAGGCTGGCGAGACTCCCGAGCTCCGGTGGGATGCCGCCGTCGAAGCGGTTGAAGTAGCCGAGGTAGAGGTGGCGGATCGTGGTGAGGTTGCCGAGGTCGGGCGGGATGGCCCCCGTGAGGCTGTTGCCGGCGAGGGAGAGGAACTCGATTGCCGGGAAGCGGCCGAAGGCCGGCGGAATGGTGCCGGAAAAGAAGTTGCCGCCGAGGTCGAGGTGGCGGAGGCTCGGGAGCGCTGAGAGGCCGGCGGGGAGTGGGCCGGCGAGATCGTTATCGTAGAGGTTGAACACCTCGAGGCCCCGCATCGCGGAGAAGTCTATGCCCACAAGTGTGCCGTTGAACTGGTTGTTGGAGAGGTTGAGGTGGCGCAGGCCGCGGAGGGAGGCCACGGCGGGCGGCAGCGCGCCGGAGAGCGAGTTGGCCGCGGCGGAGAGGAAGCGGAGGCCCGCGAGGCCGCCGACGGCCGGGGAGAGCGCGCCGGAGAGGTTGAAGCCGGAGACGTCGAGAGAGACGACGGTGCGGCCGCCGGGCCCGCCGCAGGCGACGCCCGGCCAGGAGGAGCAGAGCGAGGCGGTGTTGGCCAGCGTCCATGCGCGCAGCGTCGGCGGGAGTGGCGGGGCGAAGGCGGCCTTGATGGAGAGCAGGGTGGCGGCCTGGCTGGCTAGCGAGCTGCTGTGCGCGTCGTCGTCGTCGTCAGCTTGAGGGGCGGTGACCGTGGTCGCGATGGCGGTGCGGAGCAGCAGCAGGAGGAGGAGGAGGCGGGAGAGAAGAGCCCGAGCCATAGAATGGGATGGGAAAGCAGCTGCAGAGCCGTGAAGGTGAAGCTAGCTGCGGGCCGGGCGGTGGCTAAGCTAGGCGATGGTGGCGAGTAGAAGGGCCGGACGAGGCATTTCCCTTCGTGCAGCCAGGGGGTGGAGATGATGGCGGCGATCGATGGAGTAGAGACTAGAGACTTGAGAGCGAGGGAGTCTGATGGTGATGCTGATGGAGGGAGGAGAGAGACTGAGCAGAGAGGCCGGGTCGCGATCAGTAAACAAGGGATGGCTCCTTTCTCTTCTTTTCAAGGATGGATCGGTCGCTGATCCACCTCACCCCACAGCTCGATCGCTCGCTCGCTGCCGGTAGGAGGGAAGTGGGAAGGGGAGGACGCCGACCGGGCCGGCGATAAAGCAGCGGCAGCCCAAAGCAAAAGCAAAAGATGGTCCATCGAGTGCCTGCCCTGCCCGCCGGCCCTGCCTGCCTGCCTGCTTATCAGGCAAAGCAAAGCGCCAAGCGAGCAGAGCGGCGGCCAGGGAGAATGTTGTAGCGTACCGGCGTGCACCGGTGCATGGCATGCAGCCCGACGCACTACGGCAGGATTCGCTTCTCTGCCGCAGCAGCAGGGGGGAATGCGATGCACCGCTCCCGCAGTGCACGGCATGGCTCTTTGCTCTGAGCCTCTCTGAAACTGATAGAGGGGGAACACAAACACTGATCAAGATACTGACGGCACACACAGGTTGCTCAAGCCTCAAGACCAATGTCCGGGGTGCTCTGTTGCTGGTGTGCTGTAGAGTTACAGCCAAATTTTCCTCGACAAACTGTAGCATGGTGTTTGGCACGGCTCCACTCCGTAACTCCAGCGACTCCAGTAAAAAATCCAGCCAAACATGTCAACTCGAAAACTCCATGGAGCTGCCAACTCTATGGAGCTGTAGTGCAATTGGGGCTGGAGTTTTGGAGCACCCCTTTTGCTGCTCCAAAACGTCAAATTTGAACCTACTCGTGGAGTTGGTGGGTAATTACCCACCACTGCCACTGATTACACAAGATAACGTTTCATTCTTTCTTGCCTCGCGCCTCTGTTCCTTCTTCATTCTTGAGTACTCACGCCCAGCCGCGCCTAGGGTTGCGCCGACCGTCCCTGCGCCGCCGCCGTAGGCCCCGCCTCAGGCCGGTCGAGCCCCGCCGCCAGCCGCTTTAGCCCCGCCCGGCCGCCTTACCTCCGCCTCCCGCCGCATCTGGACGCGCCCCGCCGCCGGCCGTCGCGCCCGCCGCCGAAGGGCGCCGCCGGCTGCAGCGCCCCGCCCCCGAAGCCCGCCGCCGCAGTTCCCCGCCGCCGAAGCCCCGACGCCGCCGAAGCCCCGCCGCCGAAGCCCGACGCTGGCCGTCTCGCCCGGCCGTCTCACCCCGCCGTCGAAGCCCGACGCCGGCCGTCTTGGCCCGCCGCCGAAGCCCGCCGGCGGCCGCAGCGCCCCACCACCGGCCCCCTGCACTGGCCGTGCGCCCCTGGAGGGGGAGCAGGTGGCGGCCGGGTGGCCACCGTGGCTCAGCGCCGACGCCGGGGAGGCCATCCAGGGGTGGATCCCGCTCAAGGCCGACTCCTTCGAGAAGCTGCAGAAGGTATTGTGGAGCTTTCAGCTGAGGTTTCCTGTGTGATTTCATTTCGGTTCAGATTTCGTGACTGATTCAGCTCAATAGCTCGTGGGTCATTTTTCGTGGCAAAATTTTTGCGTGCACGTGGAATTTTAGAAGGATGGTAGTTGTTGGGACCGTAATTTGGTCTAACTGTAATTTCCGTGACTGTATCTTTCTGGTGTCCTTTATCATTCTGTTTGTTAGTAGTACTTTGTTGGTGATGGATTACGACATGAACAATAAACTAGTATAATCGACAATTGTTATGAGGATGTAGGGGATGTGACTTGATTGATCCGGTGTCTCCTTCGGTGAGGCATCACATGGCCTCGTCGTCTCCATTGTTGAAATGCTTTTCTGGTAGGGAATTGATCTCTTTATACCATTTCTTCTATGTGATCACCGTACCATGGAGAGATAATTGGGAAACAACAAGGGGAATAAAACTCTGGAATACAGGTTCAATTTCTGGTGTGCCATCGTATGCACTGCCTTCTATGCTGAACGAGAACCTGCATTCTTTTCTCCATGTATATATGATATTTTATTTAGATATATGTTTTCTGTGGCTTCTAAAGGTCTGACCATTTCTGTTTGTTGCATTGTGTCTAGGTTGGGCAAGGCACTTATAGCAGTGTATTCAGGGTACGGGAACTTGAGATGGGAAAGATTGTTACCCTTCGGCCCCAAAAAGTATCGCGTCTCTCTCCCTATTCTGTAAAAAGTTGTAGTTCACACTTCACAGTAGTTCCCAATTTTGCGCGCGAAGGCACGATAGTTAATTTTGCACCTTTTCGTTCATGCTTCAAGCTTTGAATTGAAGGTATTGATACACTTGTACATGAACATGATTTGTGCACGATGGTTTTCTTCATTAATATGTTTCATGTCCAGGCTACTACTGATTGATGATTGTGGATTGTGCTTTTAGGGTAGTACTGTTAGATATTAGTACCATGAGTTCAAAGATTCCACAAGCAAATAGTACTGTTAGATATACTACTGTTATTGTGCTTTTGCACAATTCTCAAACTTGATTGATAGAGGTGTTTAGCTAGAGGAAAAGGCTGTAAACTGGGGCAGTTCAAACTTGATTGATCGGTGATGTATTTGTTGTAAAATGTTGTAGATTAATGGTTTCTAATATGATATTTGTGAGTTGGATAGATGCCTGAAATTGATTGGAACTCGGAGAACACTCGGGTGTTGTGTATGTTATTTGCTGAACAAGTTGGAAAAGGAAATCGGCCAAACACACACTTGAATGCACTTGGGTATGCTGAGGTTGAGAAAGGGTTCAAAGAAAGGGCTGGAATAGCGGTTACGAAGGCTCAGATCAAGAACAAATGGGACAAGTTAAAGGAAGATTTCAAGGCATGGAAGAAACTAATGCTGAGGCAAACAGGGACTGGTTGGGATCCTATAAGGAAGACTATAGCTATGGATGACGAATGGTGGAAAAAAGCTAGAGCTATAAGTTGGTTCAAATTTGATGATATATTTGTTTTGCATATGTCGATTATGTTAGTAATGCTTATAATAATACTATTATTTTTCTTATTTCAGGAAATTCCGGGTTGTGGAAAGTTCAAAAAGAAGGGTCTTGAGAATGAAGATGAATTAGCCAAGTGTTTTTCTGACATCACTACTATTGGTATTGATCATTGGTCTCCTCATGTTGTGAATGTTGAAGCACCAGAAAATGTTGACGAGACACAAGATGAGGAAATCAATTGTGAGCCGCAGGATGATGAATTCATTCCGGATACACAAGAGGAGGATATTGGTATTACTCCTCCACCTGCGAGTGGCAAAAGATTGGCAAGGTCTATTGATAGAAGTGGTAAGAAGGCGAAGTCTTGAAATGCACTCCTAATTCAAGAAGCAGTAACAAGTATGGCAAGCTCAGCCAATGAATATGTTTCTAAGAGATATGGAAAATATTCTATTGATGAAGTGATGGAGGTTGTGATTGCTTGTGGGGCTGGCTATGATAGCAATGAACATTACATGGTGTCTGAACTGTTTGTGAAGAACGAGCAAAGGGAGATGTTCATGACCTTGCCTACTGATGAGATTAGGTTCAATTGGCTTAGGAGGAAGTATAAGGATAAATATGAAAAGTAGAAATTGGCTTAGTGAGAGTGATGTTATTTGTGTATGCTACTATTTTATTTTTGTCGCATGTGTGGTACATTTTATTTTATTCCATTTTATTTATATATGACAGTTGTATCTTACATTTCGTTTATGTCAATGTTCACAGATGTCTTCAAGTGAGTCTGATGAATCTAGTGAGTCTGATGGTGATTTTTTTTTAATATGGTTGAGAGCTGTGGTAAGCTAGCACAAAGTTATCATGACTCATATATGGATAAGGCACCGCCGAGGTTTGTGTTTTCACAACAAAGTGGATGGGATGGCTGATGGAGACAATAAACACTCCAGGGGAGTGCCACCGAATGCTTCGGATGAATGAGGTTATTTTTCAAGATCTTCATGATGTGTTGGTTGAGAGGTACGGATTAAAACCATCGAAGCACGTGAATACTTATGAAATGTTGGCCATTTTCCTATTCACATGTGGTGGGTGTGAGTCAAATAGAAGAGTACAAAATAAGTTCAAACACTCAGATGAAACCATTAGTAGAAAATTTCATGAAGTTCTAGATTGTGTGGTTGCCATGGCACAAGATTTCTTGAGACCAACAGATCCTAATTTTCACAATGTGCACAAGAGGATTAGGAATGACAAGAGAGCATATCCACACTTTAAGGATTGCATTGGTGGACTTGATGGAACTCATATTCGTGTGTACTTATCACCTGAAGAACAAGTGAGATATATTGGTAAGACTGGAATTGCAACTCAAAATGTGCTTGCCGTTTGTGATTTTGATATGCGCTTCACCTATGTGGCTGCGGGTCAACCGGGTTCTTTGCATGACACTAGTGTATTGTACCATGCATTGGAAGCAGATGTAAATGTCTTCCCACATCCTACTCAAGGTAAATATTTTTTCTTATGTTCCTTTTCATATTTGTATGCACAAACTTATCTTATTTTACATATATGTAGGCAAGTACTATGTTGTAGACGCGGGCTATCCTAATCGTCCAGGGTACCTCGCTCCATACAAGGGTGAAAGGTACCACTTACCCGAGTGGCATCGAGGTATGGAACCAAATACTCCAAAAGAGAAGTTCAACCGTATACACTCATCTGTTCGTAATGTTATTGAGCGCTCATTTGGAGTATTAAAAATGAAGTGGCAAATCCTTTACAAGATGCCCGGTTATTCTATGGTCACACAAAAGAAGATTGTTGCTGCTACTATAGTTCTACACAATTTCATACGTGAACATGCTAGTGTTGATGTGGACTTTGCTAATTTTGATAGAGATCCTACCTACATGCCTACTATTCCGGAAAGATATAACAAGTATGCCGTGTCTCAACATGCCTCCGATGGATCAACTTCGGAATCAAGCTTTGTGACTATGCATACCTTTCGTGATAGTATGGCTACATCAATTGCCCTAGCATGGAATTAGTGCAATGATTATTGTAACGACCTTATTTTGGAACTATGAATTTATTTCACATTTTTAAATTTTTGGAACATGTAATTTATATTATTATTTTGGACTTCAATGCATGCACTTTCATTTTATATTTGTGATAAGTAGTTCAAATCGAACCAGGGGCAAGAAAGACAATCTACCCTCAAACTCCTCTTTTCTGGAGCTAGGGACATCCTCCCAGCCAAACACCCTCACCAGACAGCTCCAACTCCATCCAGAGCTGGCTCCACCTAGAGTTCTGGAGTGGAGCAGCTCCACCCAGAGTTGGAGTCATGCCAAACAGGACCTTTGCCGATATTGTTGAAGTTTAAGCATAGATCCACTAAGCAGAGAACTGACTTTTGATGCGTCCCCTTTTAATCCCGATTTAAAGTAGGCCTGGTATAAAAGGGGGTACGCGGAGCTTTACTCCCGGTTGGTATTTGCAATCGGAACTAAAAGTCATCTTTTGTCCCAGTTCAAAAATCAGCCACATGTGGGGGACCCTTTAGTCCCGGGTGAAAAAATCAGCTACCCGTACCCTTTTATCCCGGGTGAAAAAATCAGCTACCAACCGGGATAAAAGGGGGCCTGTACCGCGCCTGGCGTGGCAGCCTATTTAGTAAAGGGTGTCTTTTGTCCCGGTTGAGGGACCCGGGATAAAAGACACCTCCCTTTTGTCCCGATTGCTTTATCCCGGATAGTTTTTCGAGAGATTTGCACCCTTTCAACCGGGACTAAAACTCAGTTTTCTACTAGTAATCACAAAATGGGAACAGCACTAATCGTATGCATTAAACATCTTTCGTCGATCACCAAAATATTGCAAATTAAAGCTACATTTCAGGGTTCCATCAAAAGTTCAAAACTATTCAAACAATGCCTACTCCCTTAATGTTGTATGATTTGCTACTACATCGAAATGTAATTTTCTAGTACTAGACACAGACAGCACCGTGGCTTGCCAATTAACCACCGTAAAAGATACGTGTATCATCCTTAGACGAAAGCTACTTTCATTCTTTTTTGTTTCCTTTTTCGTTTGCTAGGCCCGTCAGAATTTGGGTGCTTTTCACTGGACGTGATAAAATGGAAAATCAAATAAAAAAATTAGGGGTCAAGCTTTTTGATGGCCAAAGGGGGCCATGGCCCCACCTCCAATGTATTTTCCATTAAATAACAGTCAATTCGCTATTGTACATTGTTGTGTAATATTCGAATACATAGACAACCCTCCCCCTATTTCCTTAATGGAGCTCCATCTCCAAGGAAGATGGTAGGAAAAACAAGCTATCAATCATATAAGTAGAACCTTTATGAAACCCACCTCAACAATGGCAAATTCATGAAACCCTTTGTTCACAATGGCAAAGTCCAAATTTCTCCCTTTTCTTCTTCCTTTGGTTGGTGCCTTATTCATCTTATCTGACACAACAAAGTAGAAAAATAAAAGTAGGATCCACGCCCTTGGCCACGTTCTTACCATCGCCCAACCACCACCACCACCGTTGCGTTAAGCCGGCTCCGATGACATCCCTCGCCCCGGCACTATCCAAAACGCCATCGTGATCCAACCCATGTGCATGCAGCCGCTATTGGTTTTGCCTACTTCACGGCAACCTCCAAAGGTTGCAACCCAAACAAGCTCGTTGGAGATGAAAACCTAACCCCAAAACTCACCTCCTTTAACCATGTTGGCTGCCTCACATGCAGAATGGTGTAGCCTAATGAACTCCTAGATTTCCATGCAGATTGAGAAAAAACATGATTTTGTTGGTTTTACTCAACTATAAAAGATAGGTTATGTGCAGAGCAGTTAAAAAACCGGCCATTTTTAGTTGGGTAGTGAACCATGATTAGTTCGATGTTTGATGTTGGTTTGGAACTCTTGATAAGAGGTTACTGTAGTATTACTATGTTATGTCATTTATTATGGCATATATATATTTAACTAGATCGTATTACTTATATTTGTAAACTACTGGTATAAAAACTGTTGGTTCGATCGTTGAACCAGTTCATCGATAGCCTGATTGGTTCGACCTCCACCTCAGTTTTTCCTTATATGTATAGAACTGTTGTGCAGCTTGATGTGCAAATCATGTTTTTTTTAACAAACTCATTGCAATCTTCATGTACCAAAGATTTATTTGGCATATATTAATACAATTATGCAGCCTTACTAGAGGTGAGAGGGGGCCTGCTTGTCGCTACATGCACGGAAGGCCATCCCTCATGATTAGATATAGCAAAACACAAAACGAGACAATTCTTTTCTAGATGAATCTTCTCTCATTTTCCTCCGATGTTGTCCTCCAGAAGAAACTATTTCTCCAAAACTTTCAGCATAATAGAGTTGTTTACGCAACTTTTTTTTTATAAGTTGTTTAAATAAATTTAGGAAACATAGAATATTTTTCCTAAAAATGTTTTTATAAACGTGACTTAAAAAACTTCATAGTTAATATATATTCAAATAACATTGCTGAAAAATTAATTCAAATTTTAGGATAAGTCATTAAAAAGAAGTTCTTCTCATAACTTTTCATGAAAGAGTTCTTCAACAAACAATTTTCAAGAAATTTTCCAAAAAAAGAGTTATTTGAATAACTATTTTAGATTTCAAATATTCTTTCAATAAATTTATTCAATCAGCATTTGTAGAAGAAAATATAAAAATATAAAAAAATGGAAGGACGGGTTCCAAAGTTCCGTCGAATCGAGCCCTAGTTTTAGAAGTACATAGGGCGCGAGCTTGTAAAGGGATTTTCGGGCTATATTAGACGGCTTCCGCCCAACTCTCACACAAAGTTATTATAGAAATGGACAAAAATCCCTTTTCTTAATTTAGGAGAGAGAGACCCTCGGAAAGTGCTGCTGGCCACAAACTAAACGTGCACACGTCCACACCACAGGAAGGAATCCGGAGGGCCAAAACAATGGTGTCCTCACGTACGCCTGCCCTGATGACGCAAAGCCAGGGTAGATGCTTGGGAGCAGCAATGGCGCCTCGACCAGTTACAAACTCGTCGACCCCGCACAGCAATCTTAGCTGCTAGAGCGTTCCAATAAGCAGCGCATCTGGCTGGCTGGCCAGGGGTAGGCACTAGCTAGCGAGATCATGCCGGGCCTCCCGGTGGCCTCCGTCCTCCTCCTCGCCCTCCATGGCCTCCTCTGCCTGCAGCTGCTGACCGCCCGCGCCGAGATCGACGGCGACGAGGGCGCCGCCATCGAGGAGGGCACCTCCGCCCACTTCGAGGTCACCCCGCCGGTGGTGCCCGCCGGCGGGGAGAAGCGGCGCGAGCACTTCCGCGCCCTGGAAGCCAAGGACCTGTTCCGGCACGCGAGCAGGCGGCAGCTGGCGTCGACGACCAAGATCCCGGAGGTGCTGTCGGACTCCACCATGTTCATGGAGCTGCCGATGCGGAGCGCCCTCAACATCGCGCACGTGGGCATGTACCTGGTGTCGGTGCGGTTCGGCACGCCGGCGCTGCCCTTCAACCTGGCGCTGGACACCGCCAACGACCTGACATGGATCAGCTGCCGGCTGCGGCGGCACAAGGGGAAGCACTACGGGCGGTCGTCGGCGCCGGCGGCGGCCCAGACGATGTCGGTGGGCGAGGACGGCACGCCGGTGAAGAAGGAGAACAAGAACTGGTACCGGCCGGCGCTGTCGTCGTCGTGGCGCAGGATCCGGTGCTCGCAGGCGGAGTGCGGGGTGCTGCCCTACAACACGTGCCCGGACGCCAGCAATAGCATCTCGTGCAGCTACCACCAAAAGTACGCATTGTTCTAAGAGATTTGAATTGTAAGGTCTGAACATCGCAATGTAATGCATGTGGTCGATCGCAGGACGCAGGACGGCACGGTGACCATCGGCATCTACGGGATGGAGAAGGCGACGGTGGCGCTGTCGGACGGGAAGATGGCCAAGCTGCCGGGCCTCGTCCTGGGCTGCTCCATGAAGGAGGCCGGCGCCAGCGTGGACGCCCACGACGGCGTGCTGGGCCTCGGCAACGGCGAGATCTCGTTCGGCGTCATCACCGCCAGCCGCTTCGCCCACCGCTTCTCCTTCTGCCTCCTGAGCACCAACAGCGGGCGCAACGCCAGCAGCTACCTCACGTTCGGGCCCAACCCCGCCGTCATGGCCCCGGGCACCATGGAGACCAACATCGTGTACAACGCCGACATCCCGCAGGCCTTCGGCTTCCACGTCAACGCCGTCACCGTCGGCGGCGAGCCCCTGGACATCCCGCCCGAGGTGTGGGACGACAGGATCAAGTACGCCGGCGTCATCCTGGACACCGGCACGTCGTTGACGGGCCTGGTGCCGGCGGCGTACGACGCCGTGACGCGCGCCCTGGACAGGCACCTGGCGCACCTGCCGCGGGTGGAGATCGCCGGCTTCGAGTTCTGCTACAGGTGGACCTTCGCCGGCGATGGGGTGGACCCGGCCAACAACGTCACCATACCGACCCTCGCATTCGAGCTGGAGGGCGGCGCGGTGCTGGAGGCGGAGGCCAAGAGCGTGGTGATGCCGGAGGTGCAGCGCGGGGTGGCGTGCCTCGCGTTCCGGAAGTTGGTGGAGGGCGGGCCCAGCGTCATCGGCAACGTCATCATGCAGGAGCACATCTGGGAGTTCGAGCACAGTGTGGGGATCATGAGGTTCAGGAAGGACAAGTGCGCCAACCACCATCTCAAAGGCACCTCCGCAGCCAACGTCCACCACGCCATGACCACCAACACCCCTAGATTCATCAACTGATTACTGGTCCATCCATCCATTTTTTTTTACATATATGCGTGCGTGCATCTCCCTGCATGCAGCATTGTTGATTCATTTTGCTCTACGGATTGATTTGTTTGTTTGCTTGTTTTTTTTTGTTTATTTTTAAACGGCCAAATTAACTAAACACCATTGTATTACTACTGTACTACCAACGAAACCCGGCCTCGGCTTGTGTGTAATGTGCTGATGTATGTAGCCATGCATGCTCCAGCAGGCCCTTTTCCTTCTTATTTTCCATCCTTTTTGTTTCACCCCGTTGGAGATGTATGTAATTACTGATAGTATGAGTAGTATTCACTATGCATATTACATATGTCCATTTCGTTCATACAGAATACATTAATTTCTAGACAAATTCGGCACATTTACCTACCAGGCATTTCCAATTTAACAGCACAAACTTGCAGGCCATATCTATGCGAGATTCAGATACAGTTGCAGGATGGACCACCTATCTTTTTTGAAAACACTTACAGTATGCTGCAAAGTACACATTTATTTCACCATATATCCTAAAGAATGTCTTTTTTTGGTATCTAGAAACCAAAGTAAATGTATCTGACCTCATCTGTGAAACTTGTCATCCCCTGGATCTCTTCATCTTCACAATGAACTCATCATCGTCGTTGCTGTAATAAACTCTTTTCTTTGCCTTCGAGTCCATATTGCTCGATGCGACTGGTTTCTTTGAACTTTCAGGTCTATCTTTGCTTCCGCTAGGCTTAATCGGGGTGCCCATTCGCACTTGCTGCTGCCGCTTTTGCTTCCTTTCATATGCTTTCTTTGCTCTCTCTGGAGACAGCAAACCATGCTCCATTAACCTGTTACACATTTTGCATGTGAGGCCATGACACGATGCTCTGACAAAGTGCATTGCAAGATAGTCTAGTATCTGAATGGCAACCCTTGAAAGATGTATTATTGTGTTTCCTCAAAAATTGTTTCCCCCCTCACTTTTGGATGAAGTGAAGAAAGGGAGCGAGGAGAAACACAATGATTTTCTTATGCTTTTAAGGTGAAGATTTTCTTCCCATCCTCCCATTTGGACATCCAAGGAGCTAGTATGTTCAAGTCATTCTATTTTCTACCTTAATTAAGTATGTTGTGCGATCGAGCTAGTTGGGTTCCCATTTTTCCTGACACCTCTTGTACACCAAATAACCTGTCCTTTACATTCATTTCACCTCATTCTCATATACTCCGAGCAAGGTGCTTGGCTGCTTGGTTGTAGATTGGGGTTGTCTTTGAACTATCATTTCCAAGCTATGAGCCCTCTAGTGATTTACAAGCAACCTTTCATCACCATTCCCCTAATTACTTCCTTGACTGTCACGATGCCTGAACTTCTCTGATATGCATGTAGGAGCATCTATATCTTGTTCCAAATGTGGCAATGTCAGACTGGCACGGTTAAGTACGAGTTACCCCCTTTTCTAAAATTTACTTACTAATGCCCAACAATTGGAACTCAATCTAGCACTGTGAATCCTGCCTAGTTTGAATGTTAGCATGTCCCCTGCGTTTTGCAGCATCAGATCGAAGAATAAAACCACAGCATATTTAGCAATTAGTAGCTATATATGACTGCAGTGATAGCTAGGCTAGGCTCACAGGTCACAGGACGCAACGCAATCAAGTCTGATGAGATGTGGGGGGAAAGGAGAACACATACCAGAATTCAGCCATCTCGCTGGAGGGGATCTGCTTGGACAACGACTCGTAGAATATCCTCAGGGGCTCCCTCTCCTCCGGAGGATCGAACTTCTGGCCGGGCAGCGAGTACACCTTCTTGACAGCCTTCCCCCTGCCCCTGGCGGCGGTGGTGGTTGCTCGCTTGGTGGCTGCGGCTGCTGCCGAGGAGGATTTCCCTTTGGCCTGCACGCGACACGCATAGCTGCCATATGAGGAGGATCGGGAGAGGAGGATCTGATTTGATTTGGGCATGCAGGGACAGAGCGGGGAAGAAGGGAAAGGGAGGGAGGGAAGGTCACCTCGAATTTGGCAGATCCGGATGAGGATCCAATGGCGGACTTGCCCTTCGCCAGGGCCGACGACGACGACGACATCGCCCGGCGGCCGGGCAGAGCAAGGAAGGGAGGAGCCGAGGTCCGAGGAGAAGGGATGGGATTGCGTGGGTTTCAGAGCCAGCCAGCCTAGGCAAGCAGCCTGCAGCGCTGCAGGAGGCTCTGTCCTCAAGCCAAGGAATTTGGGAGGTGCCAAATTACTGTTACAGCACTGTAGCACACTGTAGCGTTTCGTTTGTATTTGTGAATTATTGTCCAAATATTGACTAATTAGGCTCAAAAGATTCATCTCGCAAAGTACAACAAAACTATGCAATTACTTTTTAATTTCATCTACATTTAATACTCCATGCATGTACCGCAAGTTTGATGTGATGGGGAATCTTCTTTTTGCATAGTGTCAAAGTTGGGAGTTGGGAGTAACTAAACATGGCCCAATTTCCGTTTCCGTGCTTGGCTGCTTGTCCGATTCCTAGCTGCTTTCCATTCTCTCTCTCCACAGCCCTCACTTTTCCTTGCCTGGCAGTGGCAGAGCAGACCTTTCAGTCTTTCAGCCTAATAAATGAACCGAGCCCGGCCCAAACTGAGCTTTTCCTGTTCGGGAGGAACCAGCTTCCTTCTTACTCCATTTTAGTCGTGATCCTAGTGTTTGAAA
This sequence comes from Setaria italica, assembly GCF_000263155.2. Lineage (NCBI taxonomy): Eukaryota > Viridiplantae > Streptophyta > Magnoliopsida > Poales > Poaceae > Setaria > Setaria italica. The sequence goes on along the minus strand of NC_028452.1, from coordinate 7,983,170 downwards.
TTTGCCCAGAAATATAAGAGATTGAGGTTAATTAGCATTTCCTAATTAAGCCTTGTTAGAGTTTGCCGGCAAAAAAAATCAGGGTCAGAAAATGATAAGTTGGTTTTAACTGGACTAGCAAAATACCCTTACATTACTACGGTAAAATAATGCTAATTGTATTTTAAAAAACTTGTGGATTTTTTCTATTTCTACCACTATATGTTTATTGCACTTAGTGGATCTATACATACATCCTTATACTCAAAAAATCATATATCCTTATACTCAAATAACCATTCATTTCTATCTTTTTTAATTTATACAAGAGATTTTCTAAGATGAAAAATAGATACAACGATATTGTACCATACAATGTGAGCATAACTCTAATTGTACTCTCTTATCCGAATTGATGAATACTATATTTCATATGGTCGAGCCTAACACCTGCTAGCTGAGTGTAACGTACATGTGTTAGTAGGCGTGAACACGTTCTATTCATTTCAATCCAAATGATCCTTAAAGCTTGAAAACTAAACATGTAGCAAAAAATTTAAAAACAATTAGCATCATGTGTGGATGCATGCACAAAATTTATGAGTCAAGATTTTTTTTATACCAAGAAAATAAGAGGAACGTTACACATGACAGATTTTAGTGATTTGCTAAATTATTTGTAATGCTCAAACATTCAAATAAAAAATGTGCACCTACCACACAAGTGGAATTTGGAGACGTGGGTTCGAACCCTACATTCGCCCACGCCCTTAAAACATGGATTTTTTTTCTTTGCCCGGTTGGCTTTTAGTATTTATAGGTGGGAGGGGGCTTGGTAGTCGGTGCCTCGGTTTTTGAGGTTCATGGGTGGGAGGGGGCTCGGTTTGATGGTTTGTAGCCGACTGCCGGTTCAATCTTTTTTGCGCTGGTTCACCCGTTTTTCACAAGTTTTTTCCTCGGTTTGGCACCGTATGCGCCGGTTCACGTATTTTTTTCCCGGTTCCACTGTTGACGGACGAAATTTGTGGCGTTTTAATATTAACTAGCAGGAATGCCCGTGCGTTGCTACGGGTCTGTCCATGCTTGGCTTGAACTGTCAACAAAAACAGAAGTTTAGTCAGTAAACTAACTCAAGTGTCATGTGACCAGCGTAGCACTATTCAGTCAGTAAAGTAACTCAAGTGTCATGTGGTTATAGTACCTCTTACAGGCTATCTTCCACATCCATGCTTGTTCTGAGCAGCTCCAGTGCTGTCTTAAGCCGGGGCTTGTCCTGGTAGATGAGCTTGTTCTTCCTGATCTGTTCATGGTTGCACGAGAACTCAATTCAGGGACAGTCTCAATCTTCCTAATGTTTCAGATCACCAATGGTTGTTCCGCAATACTAAGCGCGTGCACCTAGCATACCTGCAAATATTGATATTGTTTTTAGTTAATATAGGCAGTTAAAAGGAGTTCAATTTAAAAGATGAACAGATGGACGGAGCAGTAAATGTTACGTGTAGCACAAGTTGTTGGTGAGAGATTGTAACCCATCAGCTGTGAATTTGTTCTCATCCCACAAAACATGATAATGCGCGGGGCGGCTTGTTCCCTGAAAGGAACCCAAATCAGCAATCAACTTATTTCATCATGTAGAGTAAAGCAAATAAACAGAATTCAGCAATCAGATAGGAAAACCCAACCTGAATGCCAGCATGGCTACACAGGTAGAAATGGAACTCAGTCGGATGGCAAATCTTTGAATCCACAACAGTGCTTATATTTATAGTAAGAAAACAGTTTAACGACATTCAGATTAGGCAAGCTAACCTATCCCTCAAAATGAAAGGATTATACAAGCTAAGCCCAAGGTATAATAAGAGAAGCATCGAGAACTAACCAGGCAGTATGTTTCCACTTCTATCAACAGAACGCTGATCTTTATGGTTGTTAGCAAACAACCTAGTGTGATGACGCTTCTGGACCACTACAAAAGTAACTGGAGGCTGGTAATTGGGCTCCAATGATGCACAGGCTTGTATCCGTAGTTTCACAAGGGTGGTCAGAGAAAAATTAGAGGTGAAGAACATCACCAAACAAATGCCCTTAAATTAAGTTCACCTTTCTAATGGCATCAAGTTCATTCAACAAAACTTGATAGAACTGTCCCTCACTAACACCATCCCTGAAAGTGATAAATGGTTTAACATACAGGGGAATCATAGTCAGAAAAGGTGCCCATGTGCAAGGATATGAACCTGTAGAATATGATCCTCTGGGGTTTCTGTCCCGTTGCCCTCCTGAAAGAAATGAGAAGTTCCCTGCACAATCAACAAAAGTTATACATACAGCAGGATCCAAACATGGAGAAGTGAATGCATCTCATGTATCTAAATAAATATCATACTTGACCATGCCACCATTGACAGTCCCTCTTTGGTGACCAATTGTCTTTTTCCTGGACAGCAAGCAAATCCATAGCAATTTTAGTTTTTTTTTTGTCTCAGCTAGGAAATCCATAGGAATCCGAGTACAGCAATCATGGCTTACCTTTCAGTAAGTTTGTTGTTTTGTTGTAGCTTGCAGGAGAATCACCTATTTGTAACATAAATAATAAATATCAACTTTAGTTGGTCCACACATGCATAAAACCGTCATGAGTAATTTCTCATAGAACTAATAAAAAGCTTAGTACCTATTTGGTGAGGACCTCTGAATACACTATATTCTTCGTGTATCTATCTGTTATGTCTTTTTGATTGACCTCTTTCTTATCTGACATGTCCCTTTTTGTCTTCCTTTTTTTCCTTTTCTCCTGCTTGTTGTCCTCATCTTCATCATCATTTTCAGCTGTTAGTATCTTTATGTTCTTGGCTGTTGTTGCTCTAGATAGCGCGACATATAATTGACCGTGAGAGAAAACCGGTTCAGGCAGGTAGATGCCTACATTTGGTATTGTTTGTCCTTGTGCTTTGTTTATTGTCATTGCGAAACTTAGTCTTACAGGAAATTGTTTCCTCTTGAAGCGGAATGGGAACATCTCATCATCAGAGGGGCACAGCGGTATTCGTGGCAAGAAAACTCGTGTCCCATAATGTTGTCCTAGTACAATCTCTGCATCGATTGCATTTTTCTGGAATCCTCGTACCACCAATCTTGTGCCATTGCATAGTCCATTAGCTGGGTCGATATTTCTGAGTAGTATTATTGGACAGTTAATCTTGAGCTTCAGCATATGTGGTGGTAGTCCATTTGGGGTTAGTGTGTTTAGGAATTCCGGGGGATAGTAGTTATGTGGGTCATCTTCTACACTATCGAAGCTGTGATAGACCATCTCTTCTCCTTGGAATCGTTCAATCATTTTTAGATTTATGCGGTCTACACAGTCATTACGCGTGGATAAAATGGCTCTTGATGTGATGTAATTTGGATCCTCCAGGCAAGCGTTGTTCATTTGGTAGACGCTGTCGATGAGTTTATCAAGTCCGGAATCATCCATTGTGCGTGGAATACATATATTTTTGGGCAGACGTATCTCGCCTTTATCGTTTGTCTCCTCAGTGCCATTACCGATGCGCAATAGGTATTCTGCAAACCATGGGTCATTTTGAGCCCTCATGTTGCGCACAAGCTTCATGTGACGCATGCAATTCCAGAGTTCAGATCTGCGTAGTGAGGCATCTACTATTTGTGATCTTGTACCCTTTCGTACAACCGGCAGAACTTGTCTAAAATCTCCCCCAAATACCACTGTTTTGCCACCGAATGGAAGATTTGGTACATCCATTATGTCACGCATGCTTTTGTCCAGTGCCTCTATTGCCTGCCTCTTAGTCATCGATGCTTCATCCCAAATGATTAGTGATGCTGCCTGAAGTAGCTTGGCTGTCCCACTTTGTTTTGTGAATGAACAAATAGCCCCATCATCTATCCTTAGTGGTATTTTGAACCTTGAGTGCGCTGTCCTTCCTCCGGGCATTATGGAAGCAGCGACACCAGATGTTGCTGTTGCTAAAGCTATTTTTCCTTGTCCACGGATTGTTGCAAGCAATGCCCTGTATAGAAAAGTTTTCCCCGTTCCTCCCGGTCCATCTACGAAGAATAGCCCTCCTTCATCTCTATCAATTGCTGTTAGAATTTCATTGTAGGCGGCCTTTTGCTCGTCATTTAGGTGTTTAGGCAATTCCATATCTTCAGGGTCCACCTCGATGTTGGCTTCCTCGGTGATCTCCCTAGGTGTATTGTCTTTTGTGTCATTTTGCTCGTCGATCTCTGGAAGAGGAAATGATCGTATGTCTTTTCCCATCGATTGCAACATTTCTCTAATATTGATTAGTACCATCTGTTCGACCGTTCTTGCATTTTTGCAGTTTCGTCGATAGTCTTCCGACATTGCCTCGATGTGATTGTTCCATAGTGCACGGATATCGTGGGGCTCACAAAACACAAGAATCGTCGCAAATAGCCTTCGCAGTGAGGATGGCATCCGAAATAACTCTGCTTCCGTCAGGCAATCATCTAACGTGTTGTCTGCCTCAATGAGGCCCCTTCTCTCTGCAGCTTCACGAAATGATGGCAATATTTTTGCATCAACTGTTCGTAGGTCTTCGTAGCAGGTTGCGCCTTTCACATGGTTCAGGAGAACTCGAAGATAGTATCTTTCTCCTTCGGCTGGATGTGCTGAGACGATTCTCCCAACCTGGTACAATGTTTTCCTTTTCCTCTGTTGCCAAAACTTCCCTTGGGTTTGCCAAGTATAATGTTCTGGAAAATCACGGTATAGAATGCCTCGTGCTTTTTCGTGTAGTTTGTTTGCTTCGAAATATGCCGTTAGCATTGACTTCTCAACACCTTCACGGTTGATAACTTCCGTTATTTCTTTTTTTCCATGGTATGAAACCATGTGCATGTTTGGAAGATGAAGCTGCAATTGCATGACTGGAGGATTTGTCTTGCTTAGTTCGAAGCCATATATCCTCCATAGTGCCTCTGGTGGTGTCACCCATCTCGCGTCTCTGTATTGTCTAATCTCATCGATGTCTTCTTTTTCGCTTGTCCCATTTACACATACAGATGCACGGTCATGCCCCTTGTAGATGTATTTGTATAGGTATTTGACAGCTTTTATGCTTGAGCATACCTCGACATTTATATGGCAATTGAACATTTGTAGGAGGTAAGGGTTGTATGGGACTACCCACCTGTTATCTAGTTTGTGTCCTCGGACTATTTCATTGTGGCCATCATCGCGTCGCCTGTATAATGGGTAAGAATCCTTGCCTTGAATGGTAGTAGCGTTAAATGGCCTTGGATAATAGTTCTTGCACGATTTTCAATTCTTTGTGCATGCACAGTTCTTATTCAATGTACCGCAAGGTCCATGCATCATATGTTTGATAACCATCTTGTACAACTCTGGGTACTTTTGTTTGTTTGGGAGCTCCGCCGAGATTAGTCTATCATATTGCTCTGGACAAGTAAGCTTATATTTTCCGGTCATTATAAGCAAAAAATGAGCGTGCGGTAGACCTCTCTTTTGGAACTCTACAACATAGGTATAGGCCTTCACCTTGCCTAGGATGTGCTCTTCTAACAACTCCTTTTTCATTTCTTCTAGTTTTGCTTTGAAAACACGAACAACAAGATCAGGGCGATCTTGTGGTGTTTGACCAAACTCAAGTTCATTTGTGATCTCTTCCCAGTTGGGATTGCATGTCATTGTGAGGAATATGTCCGGTTTCCCATATTTTCTAACTAAAGCCATGGCGTCTAGGTACCGACGCATTTTGTCTCGAGGACCCCCAATAAATGATGATGAAAGCACTGTCCGTTTGCCGACCGCATCTCCCCTGTCTTGTCCCGCATGAATGCTATCTAGAAGGCCTTGGTATAGATCTGCCCTTATTTCTTTCTGATGATTCCATATAAAGTCCAGTCGTGAGCTCTCAATCTTGATGTATGTATCCACGGCGAATTGTTGGAAAAGTCGTCCGCCGTATAGTATTGGGTTAAATATGTTTGGTCGCACATGAAATTTATAGCAGTAGTATTCTCTCATGGTTACCCACATTCTACCATTTGAATCTGCATTGGTCATATAGAATTGATTGTTAGTTGCATAGTCAATTATTTCATTATTATATGTAACTATGAAGACTAATATTTGAAATAGTTACCTGGATCATTGTTTTTGTTATTTTGATTAGCACGAGCTTTCATCACATCTTCCGCAGTAATTCCAACCTTTGGGATATCGGCATGCCATCCCAATTCACCTCTTGGAAAGAACAGAGGATAAGACAATGGATCGTAGCATCCAGCGTATGATTGGATTCCTTGTATTTCGTTGTTGTTCCCATGTAGTATTACATTTCTGTCAAAAGTATTCCTCCGTTCATTTCCTTCAACCCAAACTGCAGCTACCTCCGATGTGATTGGTGCGTTGTATGTCCTCTGGTCCAATCTTTGGTCAAGGTTCAACATCACTCGGTAATCCTCAAGGTTTTCTTCCTGTCCCAAACTCCTAAATTGTTCAGAGTATGGATTGTTGCGTAGAATATTGGTTATAATGAGTAATACATGTTTGTCTTGCTCATACATTTCCTTGCGGCAATAGCGGTAACGATGCTCTAGGGTTGGATCATCATCATAGAAGTAGAGTTCTAGATGCTTAGGATCTGAACCATCTTTTCCAAATGAGCGTATGTTGTGATAGATCTGACCATGTGCTCGGAAGGTGTAAATACCGCTGTTTTTCATTGTTGTTGTATCTCTATCGAGGCGACAATATAGAGAAGTAAATGAGAAGTGGCCATTGAAAAACCTTATATTCTTTCGAAAATGTATTGCATCAGAGTCATTGCTTGTCCATAGTCTCATGAGCTGATGTGGTGTCTCTAGATTTGCAAGTTTTATCTGTCCTTTTCGACAGCATAGGCCTTCAGGTTCGTGGTGAAATTTCTTTGCATCACAATATTTGCAATTTTCAACAGGTTTGAGCTTGTGTGTGTTGTCTGGTATGTTACTATAGACGAGATCATATGGATCATTGATGTTTGAATGCTCTGGAATGGTTGACTCATTTTCATTTATTTGTTCCTCCGTATCTTCCCATTCTGCTATGATTCGTAGGATTAAAGAATTTAGAGAAGTACTAACATTGTGATGTGAAAATATTTTAATGTGTTTATCATACCTTGACCAGAAATTATGTTATCCTCCTCATCGGTGTCTTCTTCATATACAACTCCATCGTCATCTGCATAGAAATATGTGAATTATATGTTGTTTTCTATTGCATGAGAATATAAATTTAGTATATATCCTTACCATATGGTTCATCATCAATGATTGATTCATTTGGTTCTTCTCCATCCTTGGTGGCTGGACACATTGGATAGGGGATATCTGTGCATGAAAGATTATTATTATTGTAAAAATTGATGCATGTATAATTTGATTGCGAGAGTCATATATGCAATTAGCAGTATTACCTTTCTTCATGTTTGTTGGTTGTTTTATTGATTCTAGATCATCTATGACTTTGGTGTTTGTAGAACAGTCTTCATCTGATGTGGCTGGTGTTTTTTCCATTGATTTATCTGTCAACTTTTCATCATGATAGGCTAGCAATGCTTCTCTTTCTCCTGGTGTTACGTGTTTCCTTTGTCTTATGCTTGTGGCAAATTGAGTAACATTTTCTGAATTATCTGTTGCAATATTTGCAGGGTTCTCCATTGCAATTGAATTCTTGCTTAGAGTGTCACGTCGTCGTGCACGGTTAGCGTAATCTTGTTGTAACTTTGCTTTCTTTTCGTTTGGTTGCATGTTTGCATATCTTTCCCTGTCATGCATGCATTTTCTCTGTATTTTTTGCTGCTTTTCTTGATCAGTCATCTGTGAGCATTTTTCTCTTTTTTGTTGATGATAGGCTTCACGACGTTTTTTCAGTTTTTCCTGCTTTTCTTCATAACTCATCCGTGCATACCTTTCTCTATCTCTTTTTCTTCTCTGCTCTTTGGGATCCAAGAGTTGCGTTGTTGATTCAAATGGTTTGTCTGCAAAGAGTTATACATTATATTATGAAGTTATATGAGACAGTAAAATATTAATTCTGTGTTTAATGGCTTCACGAGGCTTAGGATATCTAGGTTAGTCATATAATACCACTATTGAGCACCACTCTTAGTGATAAATATTGAAAAACACATCCTACAGAAGTACTTGTAATATCTACAATATGAATCTACTTCGCTGTTTCAAATCAGTCGGTAGAGTATGCTTGATATTACTTTTTTTACATGGTCATATTAAATATCTAATCATGAGTTTGGAAGTTCATTATGGATAGGTTTTTACTGTAGTAGCCTATATTGTAAGAATAAAAGAGGGAGCAACAAAGAGATGAATGGATGATAGATGACAACAAATAAAAATTGGCATGAAGGCAATGTACGATCTAATGCTATCCCCAAAAGAATTCATGGATAATAAGCATCCTCGCTTGTCAGATATTCACATACTAACTTACATCTCCATCCTAAGTTCCTGTTTGTTTTAGCTTGGAGTTGTGGATTGTACCTTTCATAATCTCAAGCTGAAACAAACAAGGAGCTTTCTCATCCTAGATTGCAACAGTCCACAGGACAGATTGTTACAATCCAACAATCTGCTCCCCCTAGCTTGCAGATTTTTATGTTTTCTCAATCTACAAGCTAAAGCACCGGACCTAACTTGCGTATTTTAAATTAACAGCAAGCAAGGCTTTATATTGTCTTTGAATCAGATCAAGAACATAAAATTTATGTCTTCCAAACAAGCTTGTGAATGCAAACTTTGCCAAAAACAGACAAAACATATCGATCTGGAGGACTGGTTGGAAGTTGAAAGGCCCGTACAAATGCGTGATCACATCTGTTCATTGTTTTAAAATATTTTGTTCTACTACCTAGCTGCAGTTCCAGATTGTGATGTTTATGGCTTTAAATATTCTGATCATTGATGCAGATTAACAATCTGCCCTTTATAATTTTTGAAATGTTTTTATCTTTTCTTTGAAAAGCTCCCTTTTTAATTTGATTATATGCTTTTTTAGGTGAACTACATCAATGCGCATGCAACTTCCACACTTGCTGGTGACTTGGCTGAAGTAAGAGCCATTAAGCAAGTCTTCAACAATACATCTGAGATAAAAATTAACTCAACAAAGGTTTATTTGCCTCCATCTGGAACTTTGTATCTTCTTCTTTTTTTAAATTGGAAGGATTCATTTTGTTGCATCTTTATATTCCCTAATGTGGTTTGCTGCCTTCCTTGCCAGTCAATGATAGGCCATTGCCTAGGTGCAGCTGGTGGATTAGAAGCTATTGCCACGGTAGAAGCCATAACTACTGGATGGGTGCACCCTACCATTAATCAATTTGTAAGTACAATGTAAATTTTTTTTAATCTCTTTTTGTGCCGAGTGATGATTCAGAAAAACCAGCATAATTTGCACAAAAAGTTAATATAACCATTTGTTTCCATAGCTATGACACCCCTCATTCAAGATTGCATCTGTAAGAAATTCTTAACAATGAAGCCAGGCTAGCTAAATCATTTTCATCGGACAGGAGTACATACATCAGAAGGTTACTTTGAGTTTCCAAATATGGCCTACTTCATTTTTTTTACATTTCCTTACATGATCCTTGGCATGTTTCACTGGCATACCATCATTAGTAAATAGCAATCACACAAATACTTTAGCAGTTCGCTAGAATGTTTAGGTAATAGTTAACTGAAGTAGGAGTCAACTTACTAAACTACAGTGTTCCAAAGGGGACACCTAGCCATACAGTTCATAAGAAACTATGCAGCAGAAGCATGTAAAAGTAACTGCAGAAGCTCTCTATCTTGTACATAGCACACCAGGTGGAATTTCTCAAAATAAGATAGCAGCAAAGAGGTATGTTATGAGAAACTGACCTGTCATAACTTCTGTCATAATCAGGATCTTTGCGCTCTGACTCACGGTCTCTGAAAATTGCAACCCTGTTTTTTTTCCTGTTTGTATTGACTGCCGGCTCCTTCTCGATCTTGGTTCTGTTTGAGCTGGTGGCCAAAGTGGTAGTCAAACTCCTTTCAAGATTAATTTCAGAGGCCAAATAGCTTTGTAATAAGTAAATGCTTATGTACCTTTTGTCGAACGAGAGTAACAAGCTGAACATGCTAGACCACACGAGTTGTTGGCTTTGATGGAGGGGATATAACGGTGTGTTGCTGAGCAGATTCTAGACGGCGAGCAGGACCTGGACTCTCGGCAGTATGGCACAAACACGTCAAAGATACACAAACACGCAGATATATATACAGGCAAGAAACAAACCTCGATTCCAATCCATGTACGCCTCGATTTCAATCCGGTTCGGCAACGAACTCTACTGGAAGTATGGCCCCGAGTCACCCTCGAATCCGATTCGATTCGGAAGCCGCGCAGGCTTGTCGGAGATGAATGCAGAGTACCGCATGGAGGCGTCGGCGGCGCCGTCGTGGCCGTGGCCATCCTCCACGGGAGGGAGCCTCCTCCTGCAAGTGGAGGAGGAGGAGACGCTCTTCCAGCCGAGACGGCTGCACTATGCCGCCATACATTTCACCCTCCGCGCGCAACTCACCGGGGGGTGAGGGGTATGGGGGGAGGAGGGAGGAGCGATGGGGCCCTCAGATCGGCGATGGGATGTCGTTGCTGGACATGGGGTGTAGGGCGAAGGTGGGATCCGGAGGGCTCCATCGCGGCGACGAGAGCGGACGGGAAATCCCCGCGGCAGCGCCGGCCTCGTCGGCGTGCACGTGCGACCGAGGATCCCCTCGACGGAGCTGCGCGCAGCTAAAGCCGCAAGCAAGTTCCGGCGAGAGGGCCCACGGCGGCGCGACAATACTCGGCGAGCACACGCCATCGCCCGGCGGCGGCTCTCTCCTCCGTCACGCGAGAAGCCCGGAGGGGAAAATGATCTACGGTCCGTTCGATCTGGCGCAGATCGACGCAGAGTAACGAGTGGGCTGTTGGACTTTTGGGCTGTTTTGGGTCGCTTTTGTTTATGGGCTTGAATGTATATAGTTTTGTGGGGCGTTGGCCAAATCGTTTGAACATAGTTGGGCTGCACAAGACTAATCAATTCTTGTTGCTTATCATATTAGTAGGCCGTTCAAGTTTTGAGCACTCTTGAGAGGTTGAACCTCACCGTTTACTTGCATGGTGATTCTATGCCTTGAGATATGCCTGCATTGTCGATTCTTACATTCTGCTTCGGTTTTGCAGACAAACTTCTTTCTGAAACTGAAAAGGATAGGATCCAACTATCTCCAAAACAATTTTTGGTCAAGCCAACCAGCAGAGTTCACCAGTTATTAACTGTTAAACAGTCTTAAAAGTATAGCTTTTCCCATCTCTCGTTGCTTTATTTTCATCACAGTCAATTTTGTTTTTTACAATATATTTTAGGCTTGGCTCATATTCTGCTGCAGCAGATTCTACAATGAGGATTATGAAGCTCTAATAGACACATGATTTTATAGATATCAGATACACCATTATTTGTTACATTCATCTCTCAGGGCCACTGTTCACGTAATGATAAATCTGTGGCCAGAGTACAAGTATGAAAAACAATTTCCTATACAGAAATACAGAATTGATACCCTATGATAGAAGACCCCATGATAAATCTTGACATTCAATTCTGTGGATTAGAAACGACTTTCTCTGTGCTTGCATAACTACTTCTAACTTTGAGTAGCATTGATATACCTAAGAAAGTCTCGAACACCAGCAGGCATATTTTCTTCACATTCATTCTCCTTGTAAGTTAATAGTTGTGCCATAAATTGTTTTCTTAGTTCGTAGCCATCCTGTACATGCATAGATGTATGCAAATAATTAATAATTAGTGCCATAAAAGTGTGTTAATAATAAATAGTAATATTTGAAGTTGACAGGACACTGACCTTTAAAACTGGCAACTGTAGTTCTTCATCTTTCCATATGCACATGAAGAGAGAAACAAGATAACCGGATAGTTCCCTAATAAGATAAGACAAACAGTGATTATTCTAATACAAAAAAATTCATAATATGTTCAACACTGAAGACTGAACTACTTTTGCTTAAACAGATATGCATGTTTTGGGTAGAGAATATAAGCAATAGTACAATAAACAAAAGGGTTACTATATAGGTCCATCAAAACAAGAATTTGCTTTTCTTTTTGTCTAAGAAGGATGCTTGCAACTATGAAGAGCTGAGGTTCTAAATTGAATTGGCCTTCTGTTGCAGTGTTATACATATGCTAATACACTAATGATTTTATGCGACATAGTGCACAGGTCAAAACAAAATCCAATTCTAGCATATGAAGCATATCATAGCAGCCATAACGCATACAGACACAAGCAATTTCAGGATAAACCAATAAGTTAATAAGAGTAAAATAAAGGCTTGTTGGTCAGGAAAGGTATCTATTGCAGGGCGCTGGGGTTTCATTAACAGAGAAGCGCACGAGTCTTCTATGGCAGAGGTTGGATTGTTAAACTCAAAATGTGTTATAACAGTGAACAAACTACAAAATTATGGACGTACGACCAGTACGGTATACATAGCAGTTCAAAAAATACATCATCTCACTTAGCTGATGATAGAAATTATAAATGAGCGAATAATAAGTATTCCTACAAAAAATACATCATCTCATCATACCCTTCTGAGGCTATGCCTATTATAAATGCATTGGAAAAGAGAAATCAGAACTTGACCTATATACTGAACACTTAAAGTGCAACTGTCCAATGTAAAGCATCCGCATGCACTGGCAATATGGCCTGTGCAATAGAATGTTTAGGAATTGACAAAAGTGTCAAACTATTAAAGCATATTTAATAAAGGATGATGACCGAGAATGAGTTTCGTATTTTTCAATGAGTACACATGCAACTCTCATTAGTTTTCAGAAATTTTCCCATAATTATTGTTAAGAACCACTGATGGAATTACAACAGGCAGTACACAATATTTACATGGATGGATGGACTTATAGTAATTTAGAATTTGCTTTCCTTTTTGTCTAAGTAGCTTGCTTCCAACTATGAAGAGCTGAGGTGCTAAATTCAATTGGCTTTGGGTTGCAGTGTTATACATATGCTAATACATTCAGGATTTTATGCGACATAGTGCACAGGTCAAAACAAAATCCAATTCTAGCATATGAAGCATATCATAGCAGCCATAACGCATACAGACACAAGCAATTTCAGGATAAACCAATGAAAATCTAAACAACTGCAGCGCTGCATCTATGTTGAAAAACAGAGATTCTGCTAGCTTCAGGGATGAACACAGCCAGGGTAGCTCTACTATTCTATCAAATGAATGGTATTTATTCCTCTATTTTGCTTATACCAGAAAACAAATACTGTGGTTGATCGAGTAAAAACTGGTTGCACTGACATGATTTTTAAAAGTAATGCTACCATTGTTGGCTTAATGGCTATTCAATATTTTTGTAATGAGTTTGCCTTTATACTTTGGACGCTATGCAAGCATGCGTTACATCACATCAACATAACACAGCTGATATAAGGCAGAAAATTAGGAACGCTTTATTTCAACCTATAAGTTTATAGCTACACACAGTTTTCTAATAATTTTGGCAAATAGTAGTTCTGACAAGTTTAATACTATCCTATACTATACTGCCCAGATAACTTGTCCTTACTGAGTTAACTTCAAATGTTATACACGCCGAATGACTAATCAGACTTATAAATCACACTTCAACTCTATCCTGAACTATTACATCTGAACAGTGCTAATAAGAATGCTTACCTGCTTTCAATTGGAACATCAGATAAGATTATTTGACGCCATAGGAAAACATCCTCATTCCATCTAGATCCAGGGCATACTTTTGACATGGCTTTTGGTAAGAATTCAGCAATACATAAAAGTTTCTTCACATATCTTGCATTTGGGTTGTATTTGTAAACAGGGTCAAGTGGAGTAGGGTCTAAAATATAGACGGTTCTTTTATCTTGGTTTAGTATAAGTAGAATAAAGGTTTTGTTGAATTGTACTATTGGTATAAAAATCTGCAAAATGCTAATTGTTAGAACAAAATCATTAAAATGTACAAGACGGCTAGTAGCTATAATCGAAAAAACTGTGCTTATAGGTTGTGCTTATAGATATAGGGTAGTGATGTCTTACCAATTTGCATCTTGACAAATTATAATTAACACCAGGCCAGCTACTAACAGTTTCTGCGAGTTGTTCCACGTCTATCTTTTTACGGAAATTTGGGTGTCGTCCAAAATCAGTAATCAGCTATTGAAATAAAAAAGTGGTTAAAAACCTGAGGACAAAAAAAAATATATTTACATTATGATTATAAGAGCATACCCAAAATCGCGTGTCTAGATAATGCTTTGATATTGTTCCTTTGGTTTTCTTCATCATTTGGATGTCGTCAAACATGAATTTTCGAATAACCAAATTGAAACAATCACGGTCCATTGGCATATCTTCATTTAGTATTTCTTGCAGCTTCCTGAGAGTCAAGCTAATGGAATATGGCTTGGAGTTTCGCACCCATACTTCTCTGCATTAAGACAAAAAGTTTGCTTTACACAATAGAAGGTATAAATATCCATTATACTAATAACAAAACATACAAAACATGAAACTTGCAACATGGTATATGGGAACACACACACAAATAAACAAGAAACAGTTGAAAGAACATTGTATTATTCTATTAACAAAATTTACACAGTAGTAATAAGAAGGTTCTTACTCCAAGGTCTCTGGACAATTAATTGATTTGATGTAGTCACAAAGGCAGCCAACTAACTCATTTACACTGATCTTAGAAAGAACAGACAATAATGACTGGTATTTTGTTTCCTCTGATAATGAAATAGATGACTTGGGTTCTTTTTGGTCATCTGAACTTCCCAACAGTGAAATATTTTGAGGACTTGTTTGTGCTATGTTTGTTTTCCAACATAATAAAATGCCTGCTAACTTGTATCTAAAACAATTAATATCTTCCTGCATAGTAGCAATCATTATTACAACTTGAAAAAAATTAGCATGGCATTGAATTTATATTATTCAATAAGATAAGAAACAAAAACCTGTGTAATAGGATGACATAGTGATTCTCCAGTCCAATATTCCATAAACTTGAGCATGAACAGTCCACAAGATGAGCTGCATGGTTATAAAACAATGAGTACTCCAAACAATAAAAAAAAATCTTATATATGTTAGCATATTTTTTTGCAACATACCCATCTTTCTGCATTGGCTCTTGTAGTTGTTCTGTGATTTTCCATGAAATAATCTGGAGGTCTTTCCACTTATGGCTAATCATGTTTTGTTGCCTTCCAATTATGTTCAAATGATATTGTAGTCCTTGCAGCTGTTAAATTATTAATATCATAAAAAATGCATTTAAGTGTACCATCAATTTGTAATATCAAAGAAGTATGATAACTAAAGAAACTGACCGTATCGACGAGGTCACCTCGGTTGGAGTCCCAACACAATGAGTCAAGTACTTGTATTTCACACTTCAGTGTGTTAATAATAGCCAAATACCAATGTAATTCTTTGATATTTATTGGAATTAGAACCTAAAATGAAAAAATGAATTAGTACAAGACATGAACAGTTAGAAATTAAAATCTAGAAAGCTTGGAACATGACAATTATAGAGATAGAAAATACCATTTCATGCTTTAGATAGTTTCTCACAATCTTTGTCATATTGTTACCATCTTGACCAACTCCAAGCTTGCCATCCCTTTTAAGCAATACAGAAATAAAGGGATTCTCAAAGTAAAATTTAACATCATCCCTACTTTTTAAATGGGCTTGATCCTTTATGCAACATATATACGCGCTGATGACCTACAAAGATTCAAAAAAAAACAATTATTACAAAAGAAAAAAATGTTGATCAAAGAGCATTCACTTGTATATACTTACATCATCATTTAGGAATTTTAATGGATCTAGCAAGCATAACAATTGAGCTTGTGTGACAAAAATGTCATCTATCTTCACAAGTATATCAGATTCTGAAGATGTTTCTATTGTTATTTGAGCACAGTAGTCCAGGTCTGTCATTTCATAATCTGCAAGTAATCAAAAAATTTATGGTCATGTTAAAAGTTAAAAACAATAAAAGAGTGAATAAAAATTTCATAGAAAGATACCTTGTGGGAGATAGTCATATGTTTGATCGACTTTGTATTGTTCATGTTGATTTTGATGAATTCTTCTGTCATTATCTGAATCAAAGTCAAGCAATTCAGAACATGCCACTTTCTCGGCTACAATTGAATCAATAGTATAAGAATTATTTCCCTGAAAAAAAAACTTAAAATTGTCAAATCTTTAACCAATCCACTAAATTAAATGAACAAGAAAAACACTAACCGGAGATGATGATCCCAGGGTGGTTGGTGAGGGAGGCGACAGTGATATGTCAAGATCATTCATCTGTTCAGATTTTACTTCCTTCAAGGGCCGAGCATCTAAATCATATACAGGGCTTGATTCAATGTAGGTGGATGATCGAGGCGATGGTGACAGATCGCAATCATTCAACTGTTCACATTTTGGTTTCTTTAAAGGTCGAGAATCTAAACAATCAGCATTGCTTGATTCAATGTTATAAGAATCCATTTTCTGCAAAAGCGGAAAAAATGAAAAATCTCTATTCAGTAACAATATGGGATGAACCTAGAAACTTCATCTGTTATGTAGCAGTTGACGATTTATGCCAAAATTTGAAACTTGTAGTGTATATCTGAAAATGAATAGTACAAGTAGAATGCTACTGGAGCAAGAAAATTTGAAACTTTTCTATATACCTCCAACTACATGAACACCTTACACAAGGCTCACAACTGCAAGAATTCACATTATGTATACTGGCTATATGAGTTGGATGGATATTGTTTCTCAACAGGACAATTTATACACATAGGAGAGATTTTAACAAATATTACTCTATCGCTGAAAAATCAAACAACATCATCGAGATTTGCCCATGCTCTACTGGAACATAAGTAAGAGATCCCCATAAATAATGTTTTTGTTAAGAACCACTGATGGAATTACAACAGGCAGTACACAATATTTACATGGATGGATGGACTTATAGTAAATTAGAAGGAAGGGAGTATATGGTCCAGCACAGCGGCCAAGCCAGCTTAGCTTCGTAATAAGTAAAGGCTTATGTACCTTTTGTCCAAGGAGAGTAAGAAGCTGAAAACGCTAGACCACACGAGTTGTTGGCGTCGATGGAGGGGATCTAAGCATGTGTTGCTGACCAGATTCTCGACGGCGAGCAGGACCTGGTCTCCTGGCAGTATGGCAAAAACACGTCACAGATACCCAAACACGCAGAAATATATACAGGCAAGAAACAAACCTCGAAGGCTTATGTACCTTTTGTCCAAGGAGAGTAAGAAGCTGAAAACGCTAGACCACACGAGTTGTTGGCGTCGATGGAGGGGATCTAAGCATGTGTTGCTGACCAGATTCTCGACGGCGAGCAGGACCTGGTCTCCTGGCAGTATGGCAAAAACACGACAAAGATACCCAAACACGCAGATATATATACAGGCAAGAAACAAACCTCGATTCCAATCCATGTACGCCTCGATTTCAATCCGGTTCGGCAACGAACTCTACTGGAAGTATGGCCCCGAGTCACCCTCGAATCCGATTCGATTCGGAAGCCGCGCAGGATTGCCGGAGATGGAGGCAGAGTACCGCATGGAGGCGACGGTGGCGCCGTCGTGGCAGTGGCCATCCTCCACGGGAGGGCGCCTCCTCCTGCAAGTGGAGGAATCTCCCACCACGCGCGCAACTCACCGGGGGGTCAGGGGTAGGGGGGAGGAGGGAGGAGCGATGAAGCCCTCAGATCGTCGACGGCGCAGATCCGTGGGTGGCGCAGGCCCCGTGTGTGTGGGTGGGAGGGTGGGGGGAGCACGGCAAGCTCAATGAGGAAATTCCTTATCCAAACACCTTCCTTCACGGCTTCCGAAGCCGCGATGTACTCAGCTTCTGTCGTAGAATCAGCCACCGTCTCCTGCTTGGAACTCTTCCAACTAACAGCACCACCATTTAGAGTGAACACAAATCCTGATTGTGACTTTGAATCTTCTCTGTCGGTTTGAAAATTAGCATCTGTGTAATCTGTTACAACGAGCTCCTCCTGACCTCCATAGACGAGGAAAATATCTTTAGTCCTTCTCAAAT
>NC_028452.1:7872019-7959519 GCF_000263155.2 Setaria italica | reverse complement strand
TACAAATGCCATCACATTGTGTCTTGTGAGTTACCACTCCTTCCTATCGATTTAGAGTAGGCAAGAATATGACTATCTTCCCGCCTAAGGATTACTTATGCTATTTTCACGAAATAATATTCATGATGGCAGATTTGACAACATGAACACGGAGACTATAACAACCAACACATGTAATGTCAGTTTGGTTATCTAAAGAATGTTTTGCATAGATACATGTAATCTAATCTGCGGCATAATGTGAATCAGCAAGGTTTATAATTTGCTACCAAAACTTGTATCTAAGATATGCTGAGCATGACATAGGGCTTGAATGAACAAATTTATGGACTTTACTAACGCCTGCACATGCAAGATTTGGGGCGACCGCATGCACAGTCCACGTTCAATGAACCCGGACTGCCCCGGCTGCTGGCAATGGCGCCGCCCTCCACCCCGCCACTGGCTGAGGAAGCCACTCGCCCCCGCCGTCGGCCCTTCCTGCCGGTTGTAGTCTGCCGCCTCGCCTCGCTTCACCACCCTCGATCCGCCATCGCCGGCCATGGGGCCCTCCCTCGACAACCCCGAACCTGAAACCTAACCCTAACCCAGCCACCACCAATGCCTTTGAGAGAGGGAGGGGGACCCGGAGGAGGACCCACTGATAGAATCTTGACAGGAACTCTAGGTGTACAACTAGCGAGTAAATCACTTAACTCAAGAAGTTACCGTGAGAGCGGCGACGTAGTATGGGTCGGTGTAGTCCAGATGATGGCGGCGCGGCCGGCGACTCTTCCTGTCACTATAGCTTGCCCACGATCGGAGGGGCCTTAGGGTATCTTTGGTGGGTTAGTGGTGGCGGTAGAACTCGTATCATGCCCCGGCCCCCACCTTTCTCCTTTTATAGCACTGTGTGACAGGGGCCGCCGACCAGTGGTCGGTTGAGAGTCCCCGATCAGGACGCGGTCAAGGGGCCCGACTCAATCGTTGGATAGAATCATATGAGATCAATCGTAACAATCCCCCCCTTGATCTAATCTTATACTTTAAGCTTAGTCTTAAATTTCAAATACTTAACTTGGCACCCATTTCATTACAGATAAGTGTATGGAGCATTCCTCGTCATAATAGTCAGCACTATCAGATTAACAGGCTACAACACACCTTTCTATTTTGAAACAAATCTTTAACTTGTTCTAGGCCCTTAGTATCCATGAATCATAGGCTTTCCCGTAAACCCATGTCGACTGTGTGTTCTCTGAACACATTGGGTGGTAAGCCTTTGGTAAGCGGATCCGCGAGTACTTGCTCGGTACTTATACGCTCAATGCTTTCAAAATGATTCTGGATTTTCTCCTTTACAACATATAACTCAATGTCAATGTGTTTGGCAGCACACTTGACCTATTGTCATAGGAGTGAATTACTTTAAATGGTTATTGCCGTTGTTCACCATTGTTGATTCCGGGTACAAATTCCCTTAACCACTTCTGCCTGTCCTTGAAGCCTCATAACAAGCTATACTATAGGTATGCATCATTGATTATACCTCAATTGTTTCTTTGGAGCTTTTCCACAACAAAACTCCAACTGCGAGTGTTAGCAACTACTGTGGATTTTACTACACATCTCGCCGAAATTCAACATTTTGTACCCACAACTATTTGAGAATACTTATTCTTTCTTACTCATCATGAGGCCTATAATACTTTGCAAAAATTGCAAGACATTCTTAACTCCATTCCAGTGATCTATATCTAGACTGGACTTCTGCCAAAATATCCTGGATATGTGAGCTACGTTAGGGTAAGTTCTTACTTATGCACTCATTAAGCTTCCAACAGCTGAAGCATATTGAACCATGTACATTTGATCGATCTCATATTGGTTCCTAGAACACTGAAAGTTCCCAAAACTATTACCCTTGACTATGGGAGCAGGTGTAGGTTTACTCGCATGCATACTTTATTTCTTTAGAATCTTTTCTAAGTATGCATTTGCAATGGTCCTAATACCCCTTTTTCTTCTATCCTGGTGAATTTCAATTCCTAGAACGAATGACGCTTCACCAAGATCATTCATATCAAAGTTTGAGGACAAGAACTTCTTCATCTCCAATAGTAGACTAACATCACTACTAGCAAGTAGGATGTCATCTACTAGGAAATGAATTTTCCATTCTTGAACTTTGCATAAAGGCTATTGTTCTTCTCATTCTCTTTAAACCCAAACTTCCTTATTGTTTCGTCAACTTTAAATTCTGTCCAGAGGCTTGTTTCAATCGTAAATGGATTTCTGCAGGCGGCATCCCATACGTTCTTTTCCTTCCATGACAAAATCTTCTAGTTGTGCCATGTTAACATTTTTCATACAAATCCCTATTGGGGAATGTCGTCTTTACATCCATCTGATGTAACTGTAAATCGTAATGTGCCACTAACGCCATTATGGTTCTAAATGAATCCTCGCATGAGACTGGAGGAAAACTCTCATTGTAACCTATTCCTTCTCTTTGCGTTACTTCTCTTTGCGTAAAGTCTTTCACCACAAGTCGTGCCTTATATCTTTCTCTATTCCCTTTCGAGTCACATTTTGTATTGTAGTCCCATTTACAACCTACTGTTTTGACTCCATTAGGATTTTCTTTAAAGTCCCAAATATCGTTGGTACTCATCGATTTCATCTCATCTTCCATAGCCTCTTGCCATTCAGATGAGTGAGCGCTTCTCATAGCTTCTTCAAATGAGGTGGGATAACCCTCCATTTGAATTTCTTCACTAACATAGACTTTATAGTCTGGGGCCTCAGCTACTGGCACTTCTTACATATGGGACTGTTGTTGCTCTTAATTGTCAAGAGACAATTGATTCTGCAGTCTCCTGTATAACAAGATCCTTGTTTACATTATTCATCTTCCTTGAAGAGCTAACAACAAGTGTTGTATGAGTCATACAGCATCAACAGGTATTGAGAAATTTGTTGCTCTTGAATCATTGAATCATTGGAGTGGCATGCAGTCCTATTTCTCTTCAAGTCTTAGGTCTCTACATATCATGCTCCCCCAGATTATCCCATCTTCTATAAAGATGGTGTATATTCAAATTTCTTATTTGGGTTTAAGCTGTTTAAACCTCGTATGCTGCCTTAATGTCTTTGAAGCTCATCCAGTATGAATACTAGATGACTACGCTATCTTTCTATCGGAACTGTGAAAAGTCCAGGAATTTAACTGTTTCTTTGCTTAGGGGTATCATTATTATAACCGTTGTACTTTGCTGACAGTCACATTCATCTTTTATAGATCTCTTTTGCTCTCAATGCATACTATGTATCGCATTATGGGGAGAGTATCTTTCTTAATTGATCTTACAATTCTTCCCCTCGAAATATGGCATGAACTTTTCTGCCATAATTTCGAAAACTATTTAGAACTCTTGTGAATGAGAAGACATTTATGACGTACTTCATTCACATGATAGTACACTTTCCTCATTCGACGTCAAGAACTCAACAAAGTCCTTTATTAGTATTACTTCTGCAAGTCATGCTTGCATGTTTTCCTTATCTTTGGTTCGGGCTTCCTTTTGTCCTTAAACTCATTTCATGTCAAAAATAATACTACAAGGAAAGATTTGAACTATTTATTTTCTAATTGATGTGCTCAGCTCAGTTGATAGATTCAACCTGTCAAGCCTTAGACTTTCCCTTTCCTTTCGATCCACGTCTAATGACTCCATCTTAGTGGCCATATTATACATTCAAAATGTGCATTCCACCATTACTAGATTACTTCGGAATGAGCTACTCAATTAGAGTGCCCACATACGACTGCAAAGAGTTAGTTAATCGACTCTCCACCTTCTTAGGATTTAGCATTGGACTTCTCTCGCTGCGCGGGATACACTAAAACACATGAGTCATCACAAACTTCTCCCGCTATGTAGGATTTTAATAGCACAAGTACTATGCCAAAACTTCTCCCGCCATGATGGATAATTCCCTATAAGGGACATAAATACTAGAATTAGCTCTCAGGACATAGGAAGTGCTTGAACATTCAATACATCAAATTCAGAAATGAATCCAAATACTCTGTAACACACATGTTTAATCTGACGTTGGTCAAATTAGACATGCATCTTACTTATTGCAACTCTTATCTTAATGATTGAAAATACATATTCTATTTATAGTAACGAAAACTTAGACATGACGATCAAAAATATTCACTTATACTTCATTTTCTGATTAAATCTTCCCGTTGGTTTCAATTTAATCAGAAAATTAATGGACTAACAATAACGGAAGCTTTTGGTAAGAGAAAACTGAATTCATTTTAGCCCAAAATAGGCTTAACTCAAACCTTTTCATTCACATAGCCCAGCATTGCGGCCGAGTAAACACAAGCGTTGGTTGGAATCAACTTTTCCTCTTTGGCAAATGCCTTAATTTAATGTTGGTCAAAAATGAAAACATAAGACTTCTCAATATCAATTCTATATCACCATTGGGCAGAAATAGAATTAATAATGATAAAACAAAACTAATAGTACAACAATTTTATCAACAACGTTGGTTAGTAGATAAAATTATCATACTCAGAAAAAATTCTTATTTTCTAATTAAATTTTCCCATTGGTTCCAATTTAATTAGAGAAATAGACTAAAAACTTCAACTTAATACATAAAATTGGCAAAATTAAGCCAAAATTCAACTTAACTCAATCTTAATACAGCGAAACCTTAAACTGAATTTGTGGATTTTACCCACAGGAAAAACTCCTCAAAACTTATTTTATTTGAGCCACTAAACAATTTCTAGGAATTATAAAAAAATCGCTGGAAAAAAAGAAATAGAAAGGGCTCAATTCTTTCTATTCCATCAGCCTGCTCGTGAAAACAGCCCACTGATGGCCCGCATACCGCGCTGTTTGGGCTGGTCAACCGGCCGTCAGGCCGCGGCCCATCTGTGTCGAGCCGCTCTTGGCCCGCTTCGCAAATGTGGCCCGTCCTGCTTGCTATTGCTCTTCTAGCTCGAGCCATGAAATGGCCCAGACTGAGCCGGCGCCGACGCTTGCTTGCCTTCCCAGGCCACAACCTAGGCCTAGGCCGGCAAAGTTTCCTCCTGCCTGGGCCAAATCTGGCCCGGCGTCTCCTGGCCGTCCATTACATCCGACAGCTCCGCATCGATCTCGCGCGAACAAAACCGCGGATGCAGCTGGCCCTTCGAACCCTAGCGTATTTCTCCTCCCGTTCCTCCTTTCTCTAGCGCCGCCACGCGAGAGCCGAGCGGGAGGGAGCGTCGCCGAGGTGGAGGAGCAGCTGAGGTTGCCGCTGGTGCGGGGCTAACCCCGAAGCCAGACGGCGCGCTCGCTCCCCCCGGCGGCAGGCTCTAGCCCCCTTCTTCGTCGGCGGCTCGAGACGGCGCCATCGCCGGCCCTCTCGCCGACGCGTGCACTAGCCCTAGGGTGAGCGCACCGCCGTCGAGTGGTCCTGTGGTGATGCCTTAGGCACTGCGCTGGCCCCTAGAATAGTGGCCGAGGTGGCGGCGCATTGGCCCGATGGCCGATGGTGCGCGCGCAGGAGCTCCGACGCCTTCTTCCCGGATGGATCTAGTAACTCCCTTTAACCCTCTTTCTTCCCTCTCTCTTCCCGGTTGTAGATCCGGCCGGTAGGTTCTCTTTTCTTTCTTCTTCCCCTTTCATTAGGGTTAGGGACTCCGGTGGCTCAAGTTTCTTCCCGGGTTGGATCCGGTGAGGAGTCCCCTTTCTTTCTTTTCTGTCTTAGGTTTAGGATTTCTTTTAATTTGAACCCTCTCCTTCTAAATTCATTCGGTTACTAATCTTCCCCGACTAGATCTACACCGTAGCACATCTCTGATACCATTGATAGAATCTTGACAGGAGCTCTAGGTGTACAACTAGCGGGTAAATCACTTAACTCAAGAAGTTACCATGAGAGCGGCGACGTAGTACGGGTCGGTGTAGTCCAGATGACGGCGGCGCGGTCGGTGGCGCTTCCCGTCACTGCAGCGCGCCCATGATCGGAGGGGCCTTAGGGTATCTTTGGTGGGTTAGTGGTGGCAGTAGAGCTCGTATCACGCTCCGGCCCCCACCTTTCTCCTTTTATAGCGTTGTGTGACAGGGGCCTGCCGACCAGTGGTCGGTTGAGCGTCCCCGATCAGGACGCGGTCAAGGGGTCCGACTCAATCGTTGGATTGAGTCAAATGAGATCAATCGTAACACCCACCTCGTCGTCGGCCATCTATCACTACCCACCACAGCTGGACGAGCACGACTCGACGGAGGAGAGGAAGAGAGAGCGGTTGAAGGTTTCGGCCTTTGGGGTGCTCGGTTTTGCACATCAGGAAGGAAAGAGAAGAGCTCGTCATACCTAGTGGATGCTCATCGCCAGCGAAGGCCTGGCGAAGGATGGCGGTGCTCACCCAGCCGTCGTTGCAAGAAAGGAAAGGAGGAGTCGGTGGAGATTTCGGCAGTGCTGGCGATGGCGAAGAAGAGGACGGTAAGAATGATGGAGGGGGCGGCGGGCGGCAGAGAGGTGGCGGCGGGAAGGTGGGCGGGCAGAGAGGTGGCGGCGCCGCGGCGGGGAGGTGGCGGTAGGGAGCGAGGGCGGCAGCGGCCGGCGGGGAGTGAGGGGTGAGGGCGGCCGGCAGGGTGCGGGAGCAGCCGAGTGGGGGTGCGGGCGCGCGAGATGGTAGACTGCAGAAGGATAAGGATATGGATTATATACTTGTACAGGGGGTTCGCATGTCAGGCGTGGGTTTACGGGCACGGGTAAGATATTTTTTATGCCCGTTAATTTTTTACCCGCAGGTACAAACTCAAACCCGCACCCGTACCCGTGGGCATAAAATAGCACCCGTATCCTCGCCCTACCGGGTTTTTACCAGTGGGCACACGGGTAATTTGTGCCCATCTTGTGCCAGAGACACCGTTTTGCTATATTCATTTGACTGGGGTTTCGAACGGAAAAGGGACGCCTAGAGGCTGTGACACGCGTTTGGCATTTTGGTTGTAAAATAAAATTGATTTCAAACTTGGTTTCGTCCCAAATTCCTAAAATATCTTAATTTTAGCACTTACTAGCAAGATGTTCATGCATTGCTATGGAGTAGTTATGTTTTTAAAACTTGTGGTATTTTTTGTTCTAGCTCCATATTTTTGTTACACTTAATGAATCTCTACACTTTTGCTGAAAAATCAAGGAAATTTTGATTAACTTGTTTCTTGTATTCAAATATTCATTACATTTATATAGTTTTTATTTAACCAACAAGTTGCTAGTTACAGAAATAGGTACAACCATATTGTACCATACGAAGGTAACCTATTTTGCAAGAATTATGTTTCTCCTACGGTTTGACCTAGAAAACACTGTTGTTGGCTAAGAGTAGCGTATGGCCAGCCTACAACAACGCTATTGAGTGTCCGACATTACTATCACCATGTGTAACTTTTCTACTCCAGCATGTATTCACTCTCCATACATGTTTCATTCTTTTCAAGCCACAAAATGATCCCTACTATTCGGTAATTAAATAGGTAGTTGTAATGTTATGTATGGGTGCAGATATGTACTTTGCAAGCCAAAATCTTTATATATACCACATATTTATTTCCATATATGACAAGTAGGAGTGGCTGATTTAATCCTCATGTTGATATTCAAATAAAATCAGATGTTATCCTAAGACA
Source organism: Setaria italica (assembly GCF_000263155.2). Taxonomy (NCBI): domain Eukaryota; kingdom Viridiplantae; phylum Streptophyta; class Magnoliopsida; order Poales; family Poaceae; genus Setaria; species Setaria italica. The sequence continues at coordinate 7,951,825 of NC_028452.1, read as the reverse complement.
CAAACAAAGCTTACTTCGAGTGACGGGGAGCTTTCTTTGGAACCTGAATGTCGCTGATTCGAATTACAACGGTGCTTTCTATTTTGAGATTTTTTAGACTGGTGCCCGATGAGCTTATCTAAGTGCAGCGTCATACTCTAAAAGCCGTAGTCCTGTTGTTCAACCCAAATAGCATGTATAGCATGTAATGCACGGGTGATCCATATCAACTCTCCTCTGCATGTGTCGATCGCAAAGTCTATTTCTGATTCTAATGGCCGACCCACATAGGCATAGGTGGTATATGAGACTATTCTCGTGTGGCAATATGTCTTGCTTTACTTTTGAATTTCATGGCATAAAATTTAAAATACATGACCTCCTCACAATTGTCTTTTTAAGCTCTAAATGACTTTGTTGTATCCTCAAATCACCGTTAGCATGAGTCGATTCCTTGTTGTTAGAGAGATATTATCATATCGGTATTGAATAACAGAGTCACTACTTTCTTGCACTGACTGACTTTGTATTTGTTTCTTGCACTGACTGACTTTGCATTTGATTGGGAGATTAGTCCATTCTAATTCTTTTGGTCCAGAGATGAATTTTTAACACAGTTAATCCACTGAAACTCTGTGCTATTTTTTTCCTTTTAATAGCGTCATGCCTATATTTTTATACATGTTGCGTCGCTCCTCAACTCCTTCCGTCTGCACAGTAAAAAAAATCTTTCACCCGTGACTTATCTTATCCAGCCCGCATCACTAAAAGTTCGCGTCGATGCAAGCGCAGCCATCGAGGGACACAGGGAGCTCGCCCCGCAGTAGGAATTTGTCCTGACATTGGAGCTCACCTAATTGAAGGAGTTCACCCCGCCAGAGGACCTCGTGTGGCCAGCGGAACTTGAGCTCCTCGCCCGCAGCGCCACTTGACCTCCCCGCGGCACCTTGGCCTTCTCTTCCCCGGATCCGTTTGCCCTGAGCGTTGATGGCATGATGGCCTCCTCGTGTCGTCCTGGCCTCCTCTTTGCCGGATCTGCCTACTCCAGCAGCCCTCGCCTGCAGCATCGCCTCGAGATTCTCGGCACAATCTCGTCGTCGTTCTTGTCCAATTTTGAAATGCACACGGCCGAGGAAGAAAGGGACTTTTTTTTTTGCAAATCTTCATAACTCCAAGGACAACGGGTTGATTAAAAAAATTTAAGGACTTTTTCAAAACTACCCAACGGCTGGAAGAAACTACCGCACTTTAATATTAGGTAGAGATTAGGTAAAGATTTAATAAGGGAGTACTTTCCTGTTTAATCTAAAAGACCTTAATTTAGGTCCAAAGTAAAGATTATTCGTGAATTAGAGGCCTGCTTAATTTATGTGCCACTCGCCCTTCAGCCTGGGCTCAAAGCCCAGCCCAGCCCTTTCGAGCAACATGCTGTTGTAGGCAAGGTAGTCTTTTTAGGCCCAAACTCCCCCCATCCAATCCCTCAGATCGAATCATTTGCACAAGTGACCGAACTGCGAGTTTGGAAATACCTTATCAGTTAGCTAAATAATTTAGCACGTATTTTTTTTTACTGTCTTTCATGTGCGACTTTGGCCCCTTAGAATATATTTATAAAATGTTACAAGGTTATGAAAGCACTCTTCAAAGCAAATGTGTGTGTGCGTGTTTTTTTACATTTCTAAACTGACTAGGTATATGCCCGTGCGTTGCTACGGGCAAAACAACTATCAAATTTAATCATATCATGCAAAAGGACCTAAATCATACAATGTCAAGTTAATAGACTTAGAAGAATGAGCTTACTTGGTGCGAGATCATTTGAAATGTAATGTCAACTACAATTAAGCATGATTTAAGAAGTAGGAATGGAAAGGCACGCCCTAAATAATAGTCTTTTAAACTCAGTTCCGAAGAGAGAAAAGTATATATAAGTTACACAAAATATTCATGGTTCGGGCAATGCTCTCTGTGGCTCTCTCTGTGCCCCACCCTCCATTTGGCTAGGCAGCTCATCATTGGGAGCACCACTATTGACATGCCATAGTTAATACAATATATGAAACCAACACACTGAACCAAGCCATTTAGGTATGGCCTTGTGAATGTAAGAAAATTCTTTCTTTCTTGACAACATATGAAAACTTGAAAACTGGCATTAATCTGCAAAATCAACAAGATTATAGAAGAAAGGCAGATATAAGTAGAGCTTATGCAACCAGATTATATCCAGAATGTTACCATGAAAGCTTTATGCAGATGCATGAACGTAAGGGCCTAACAGTGCAGTGACCAATGAGGATGGTTCATGAACTAAGGGCAACCAAATAATTTGAGTGATACAAAGTGATTTATGAACAAATACCAATATTTTGCAGATCCCAATTATGCATTAATGAAAGCAATAATTTTAACAAATGACTCATCCTTATGCCTGTGCCTAGCTAGTTAGAATATACTGTAGAGAAATAAGGTTATTAGCAATCATAAATAATAAAAAATTTGGAAAATATTACTTGCAGGCCTTGTGTCCTCCTCAAAGGAGATAGATGAGGCAACAACTTTAAATGGAAGAACAGAAACTGAAAAAACTAAAGGATTTTGCAATTTACATCAAGGAGAGGACCTCATGCAAATGACCATGGTCCTGATTGGTTTAGAAGGATACATGCAACGGAAATCTCATGACAGCCGGCAACTCAACATAGAAATGATGGTTTAGGTGGCAAGCTTCCTTGTAAACTTTAGGTGGAAACAATGATATGGAGATGCAGAGTTAACTACATCTAGGAATTACAAACAACTTTAGGTGTAAGCTCCTGATACAGAGTTAACTACATCTACATGGTAATGATCTACATGTTACCACCACTACTATGGATCAGAAATTTAAACCTGAAAGCAAACAAAATGTAGGTACAATTTGTCCAAGCAACTTCTCACTTCCTTCTTTTCTGCTTGAGACAACATCTCCAAATCCCCCTCAATAGATCTGCAGTAAGTTGATCCATGTTATTTCAATGAGCAAGGTATGCTTTCAGAAAAGTAGTATAGTTTGCCAATGAAAGGAAAATATTTCAGATGCTATTAACATAGAAAAGAAATAAAGTGTAGATGAATCAAGTACCAAAAATCAGTTCATCTACAAGCATTCTCTAATAGGTCAAATGGACACTGGTAATTTTGATGGATGCACCGGAGCAGGACCTGAAGCGTTCCGCTTCAGGAGGAAAATATTATGGAAACACATACCCTAAGTCCTAAGGCACATCCTCATTCCTGATCGCCTCAACGGCTAGAGCTCCAAAAGGTACAACACCCGCAAAAATAACTGAATGGCTGAATGGCTGAACCCACGCATTCTCATTTTACAGAGAAAGGATGCTGTTTGGCTATAGATTTTAAGCTAGGAACTGGAACACAATACATGTATTATGTAAAGCTATTCAGGAAAGAAATCAGAAAGTTACACAAACAAGATAGATAATAAATAAAGTAAATTAACAAGATTTGAAGCTACAATTGCATTCTTTAGAAATCAGAAAGAATCTAAACCTAAGAACATGACTAAGATTAATATTCCTACAACTTTAATAAACCACAGAACTGTAGGAGACAAGAGAAACATATTTATTATAGTCATTTGACAAATATGAAAAAGATAGCAATATATTTCTCAAAAGAATATAGTCCAATCCAACATATAACAGTGAAAGGCACACAAACACTTGCCAAGACCAAAACTTTGCACCACCATTCCAGATAGACAGAAGTAATCAAACATGTTTTTGTTTTTATGAATAAAAAATAATTTATGCATGCTCAATGCACCTCAAGAACTGCACAAATGGATGCAGGACACATGCATGAAGCTTACAGTTGAAACCCACAGTTTGAGGAGACTAAAATGTACCACCCGGCCAAATCAGACTGAAAAATAGAAGCTTGTTTTACAATAACTTGGATACCTGAAAGAGGCAAGAGCGGGGTAGCTCTGCATATGCAGGCTAGCTCCACATACCAATTACCTCAATGCATTTTCAGAACCACAGGCAGGAGTGGCATTTCAGAGATAACTGCATACCGGCATTTCCCCTTATGTTAATCTGTACATACAATTTATCCGACACTATTTGTTTTTCTGATAACTCACATTGCATACCGTTGCCACACCACAACCTGATAATTCACAATGCCTACCAGATAATGTATGCACACATTGGTTGAGATTATTGACACAACCAACAAGCTGGTCGGCCAGAAATTTTGAATGGTAACTGTTCTAACTATATGAGCGCTAAGCACTGCATTATTCAGCCAAGCACGCTTTGCATTAGTCAGCCATGCACCTCCAGTCATTCACAACCAGCATGGGCAGACCAAAAGATGCACTCACAATGTTTGGCATGGGGTGGTCAAGTAGTCTCGTTGCTTGCAGATGGTCGGTGTTCTTGCCCTCTGTGAGTCGGTGTGGAAGAGCGCAGGCTGCTGTCGACCTGGGACAGGAGAGTCAGTTGGATGAACGACCACGGGTGACTGGACGATCAGCTCATGATGGGAGAACACGCTCGTCGCCCATGAGGATCTGCATACCTTTATGAATATTTGATGGAAGCACGTTAATCTAACGTCAAGTCATAGCAACAGAAAGACAAAACGACATAAAATTCATTGACATCTACGTAATGTATAGAGGTGAATCAGATATGGTAAGACACAACCAATTCATCTTAATGCACTCACTATATAGTTCCTGAAACCTGAAGGTGATTAAACAGTGGGATAATTGAGTTAGGATGAAATAAACAAATTAACACCCAGGCATAGTCAGAATATTGAATTTGTTGCCAACACCATGTTTACTGAATAATTCAGAAGTTATCACCAGGCATGGAAGAAAGTATATTTGTTTGCTTCCTCCAATTGAATTGGTCCATCACGCACATGACATTAAATTTCACTTGTTTAGATTTGAGTATGTTGCCCTCCAATTCAAGGGATCAATTTCATTGCGGTCTCAAAGCTACGTACAAATTAATAGAGGAACCACCATGACACCTTGGAGACAGAAAGACCAAGATGCTATTGAAGCAAAAATACAATGCTAATCTTGCTGGACTGAGCGTGGTGCTGAACTGCTGATACATATGTATTGTGCCAGAATTGAGGGTGCAGAGATCAACAAGAGACTTTTGTTGGCAACTCACGAACAGTATTGATTTCTTGCATCTCATGAAGTTCAGGTTCATGTGAACACACAATTTGCGAGCAAGAAATGGACACATCTCACGGTGAGAACTACAGACCAAGATCAGCAAGTCATGCTGCAGTTCAGATGACCATAGATCACAAATTTCTTTACATTCATGCGGAGGTAGACAACGAACTGGACTGGATTGCATCACAGGAATAAAAATTTACACGATAGGAGTGTGTTTTCTTACCAGCAAGAGATGGAATCAATCTACGTCCGTCGGTTCTTGGAAGCATGTTGGACTGACAGGGGCCATTGGTGGAGGAGATCTGCCTGATCCCATGGTGCGAGGGAGATGAGTGGTGCGCCTCGAGCATGGGATTGGAGGAGGCCAGGGCGCAGCGGTGGTGGAGGAGGCCTGGGGCGCGGCGGCGGATGCCCCTGGGGGTGTTTGGAAGGAGGGGGCTAAACTTTAGTCCTGTCGCATCGGATGTTCGGATACTAATTAGAAGGACTAAACATAAGCTAATTACAAAATTAATTGCAGAACCTCTAGGCTAAATCGCGAGACGAATCTATTAAGCCTAATTAATCCATCATTAGTGGATGGTTACTGTAGCACCACATTATCAAATCATGGACTAATTAGGCTTAATAGATTCGTCTCGCGATTTAGCCTAGGGGTCGTGTAATTAGTTTTGTAATTAGTCTAGGTTTAATACTCCTAATTAGTGTCCAAACATTCGATGTGACGGGGGCTAAAATTTAGCCCCCTCCTCCCAAACACCCCCAAGCGCGGGGTGGATATCAGTACATCAATCCGTTTTTAACTGTTCGCCGCGTGTGAGGGATGCCCTCACGCCGCGTGTGACGGCGCGCCATCACCCCACCCCGACCTCTTTTCCCGTGACCCCCTCCCTCCCGTTCTCTCTCTCTCTCTCTCTTTTTTCTTTCCCGAGCTCGAGCGGGTCGGCTCTACCGTCGCCTGGGAGCAGGCGCCCCTGGCCGTGCCCCACAGCCAGGCCGAGGACGAGCTCCTCCTCCTCCCCCACGTCGGGCTCCATCTCCCCAAGACAAGGATCAAGCTGCAGCTGTTATTCGCGTTCTTCCTCCCAACTCCGGTGAATCAAGTTAAGGTCCGATCTTCTTCACCCGCTCTACTCCAACTTGTGACTTTCTACATCGTCCTTCCCCATCCTAAGTGAGGCTCCCCTATGGTTTTCCCCCTCCTTTCTTCTCCATTGGAAGCTCCTTCATTAACCTTCCACGGGAGCTCGTTTTCATTGATATTGCATTTCGTCCAAACCTCCGTGCATGTCGCTGCTATGACTTTTTTTCTAGAATACGCAGGAGAGCCGTGTATCATTTAATTAAGAGGAAAAAATAGATGTTTAGTTACCACGCAGGTCATTCACCGGGCGCACGTACACGGATTTGAGTTGATAATTATTACATTATTAAACATACACTCCACCTATCAGCTAGCAACTCCAAATTGTTCACCTAGGTGCTATGAAACATCTGCTCCGAAGTTCCAGCCAGCCATCGCCAGGCATCGTGCTCCTGCAGCAAACCAGTTTGCTACTTCCTCCTGTATCACGGCGAGGAGTTGTTGAGGCGATTGTTCCTATCTCCTGGCAAAAGTCCTGTTGTTCCGCTCCTTCCATATCGTCCAGGAGACCAGCACGAGAGTGGTGTCGAAGCCTTTAACCCTAGGCTGCTCCTTTTCTGCATCCACCATCATCTAATCTGAATTCCCATCATCTAAATTGAATTCCCATCATCTAAGGAAGCTTTAGATCAAACCCCACTGCAATCGGTCGCCGGAATCATCGGCAATACCATTTTCGGCAACTTGACAAGTTATTTACAATTCTGCCTTTGAGGGGAAACGTGAATATATCCTTGTTTTGTGTAGGATTTAAGTGTTCTATCACGTAATATATGCTTTGAACCTTCTTTTCCATGCATCTCATACATCATTTGCACCATCTTCGAGCATTGTTGTTAATTATGCACCATTTCATTCGTGCAGAGACCAAGACGTCGGAGCAAGAGGTGGGTGAGCTCGAGCTGGAGCCCGTTGCCGACGATGCCTCCTTTGTGAACCAAGGCAGGCACCTAAGCATCCTTTTAACCCTATTTTGGATCAATGATGTATATGTGTCTTATATGCGCATAAGTTACTATTTATGTATTTGTTGCTTAGCTCCTACTTAATGCATTATCCATCCTTCAATTAGAACAACTCTTCTAGGTAAGTATGCTTGTGTAGGTGTCACGAAATTAATTGCTTATACATGCTTAGCTTCAGTAGAAGTCGAGAGGTGGCAAGGTCACCACCACTCGCGAGTTATAGGTTGCTTGCTTAATTAATACTTGAGTAGCCATGAATGGATTAAAACTTGAGCAGCTATTAAAGATGAAAATCGAATGAATGGATTAAAACTTGAGCAGCTATTAAAGATGAAAATCGAACTTGAGCAAGTATGGTAGGGTCATATTGAGATTGGACATCACTTGACTTAGACTTGTTTGAGTTGATTAAGTACCACGGCTTTGTTGCTGAGTTCTTGAGAACTTTTTACATGCAAACCACATGCTTAATATAGGAATGGCAAGCCGAGTAGCATAAGTCGCATTTTGCCTTGATCGGATTCGGCGCGAAGTGGGATGAGGTGTGATCGGCCGTGTCCGGTGCACCTATACACTTTCGACCGTTCGCTCATAGTCGGGTGTGGGTATGCGAATGGTCGGGGGTATGAATCAACACTTATCCTCGACTGGGGTATGGTCGGTCTTGCGTCTCGTGTGGGAAAAGTGGTACACCCCTGCAGGGTTATAATCTATTGCAATAGCTGCGCTCTCGGTCATTAAGCAAGCTCTTGATACCCCGCTTTCATAGTAGAGTTATCGAATGGAGTTCATGGAAAATTGAACTCATGTTCATGATTACATTTACTTATTGCAATTATTTGATGCTTGACTTAGAGATCATATAATGTTATATCTTTTGCTTATTATAACTTGATCAAAATTTAGATGCTTTTATGCAAATTAATCACCTATGCCACTCCTTGCTACTTAACCAAATGTATTCTTCTTGAGAGTTGGGCAAGTATATAGCCATATTTGGATAAGTCTTGCTAAGTACTTTTTTACTCACGGTGCCGCCATTAAGTTGTTGCAGGTGATTCGCAGCCGGAGGCTATCTTTGGGTACTTCTACCTCGCGGACGGAGGTGCGGGTAAGAAGTGATGGCCATGGCTATAGGAAGGGCACTATCGGCATATAGTGTTAACCTTCTTATTTTGTGTTGTGTTGTAGCGTATGATGAGAGTAATGATAGAACTTTCTGCTGCAAAACTCTATGAACTTATGTATGTGAACTTGAACCCTTTTATGTAATGTGATGGACTATGTATGGATATGCTTATGCTGTGATGATGTTAAATACTTGTGCTAGTGAGGTGTTTAAATCCTGGGCATTGCTCATGATACATCTTAAGGACGATCTGAATTATTCTCCTTTAATTGAGTTTAATTGAGTTGGTCAATTAATTAAATGGGTTTAATTTGGAGGTTCCTCGCAATATCGGAACAATAACGAGCATCGGTCCATCGGATGGAGATATAACGGCTGAGATCGTCGATTGACATGAGCTCTATTTCAAGCACATGATGATTAGCATCATGACCCATTGCAAAGTCAGCATGGAGCAGGTGAAACTGACGTTGAGGTACAGCGCACGGGGAATGAAACGAAGAGCAAGAATCTAACAGCACAAAAATAAACAAGAGATATAATTTCCTATACACTAGAAAAAGTTACTCATTCCTTCCCTAACCTTCAAAATTTTTTCGTTCCCTATTTGATACCGGGTATAACTTTGGTTCCTTATACGACACTCTGTTAGATTTTTCATCTGATCGCCATTAAATACCCTATGAAAAGACGATTTTGCCCCTATGAAAGAATGTGGGTCCCACCCACCCCACCAAGAATCCACACCCTCCCGAAGTCCCGACTCCACTCGCCACTCCCACCGGTCTCCGCATACGCCCGGCGCCCGCCGGTAGCTAAGTAGCCAACAAGCTGCACCACCACGCGTGCACGCCACACTAACACGCCCACGCACACACCGCACCAAGCAAGAAAGCGGCGATGGAGGAAGGGCCGGGCGCCGCGAGCTTTCGTCTCTCAGTGTCAGTGTCGGCCCAGCAGAGTGCTTTCGCCGCGGTTTCGCCGCCGTGCCGGCTCGGCGGCGCGGCCGGGGCTGCGCCGGCGCCCGGCCGCCAGTGCTGTGGCGGCGGCGACGGGTGCGGGCTCAAGCTCACGCAGATGGTGCGGCGCCTGCAGCGGTAGGGCAGGCGGGCATTGCGCTCCGTGGCGGACTCGCCGCCGCGCGTGCCAGTTTCTCTACTCTGTACGGTCCTATCTCCTCTGTATGATCCTATCTCTTTCTCTACTCGATGCCTGGCTCTTGTTTCATCTGTTCTTCCTCTTCCATGTGCTTTCTCTCTCTCGTGTCTTTCTCTATCTGCATAGGAATGGCTCAGCACATCACGGAGCGGTTCTCGACGAAGCGGGGGTGCGGTGCAGGGAGGGCAGTGTGGCACGGCCCAGCGCAGCGGCGGTCAGGCGCGACACTACTCTCTCGGCGGGGCGACGCGAGGCTGGCAGATGCTGCTGCATCCTCGAGCTCCTGTGCCGCCACCATGCCCTTCCGGATGCTACTTGCCGGTTCGCGCGAGCTGCTTGGGGTAATTGCAGGTCGTGGCTTCCTCGCGTGTCACTGTGGCGTGCGTGCGTGCGTGATGGTGTAGCTTGTTGGCTACTTGGCTGCCGGCGGGCGCCGGGCGTATGCGGAGACTGGCGGGAGCGGCGAGTGGAGTCGGGACTTCAAGAGTGCGTGGATTCTTGGTGGGGTGGGTGGGGCCCACATTCTTCCATAGGGGCAAAATCGTCTTTTCACAGAGCGATCGGATGTGAAACCTAACAAAGTGTCTTATATAAGGAATAAAGTTATACCCGGTGTCAAATAGGGAACGAAAAATTTTTGAAAGCACAGAGGAACGAGTAACTTCTCTAGTGTCAAACATGGAATTATCTCAACAAACAAACAACATGGTCCACCTGGAAGGGATGTCATGGGACCCACCCACCCCCGCTACTGGCTGCATGAAAACAAGGAGTCTTCGGTCTTCCCCTGCCCGCGCGGGCTTCTTCCTCCTTGTCTTCTCTCGTCCTCTGCTTTCTGCTTTCGTCTTCCTCTGCAGCTAGATCATTCTCACCGGCTCCCACCATGGCCACGCCGTCCCCTCCCAGACCCTGAGCAGCGCGTACAGCCTTCGAGAATCGCCGGTGGCTACCTTGTCCGGCCGCCCATGCCATGGCGCTGCCGCGCCAGCTCTTCCTCCCTCTCCTCGCGGTCGTCCTGTCCGCAGCGGTGTGCTCCGCCGCAGCGCAGCCGACCACCGCCGAGGCTGCTCCCGATAACAATAGCACGCCGGGTGCCGGCATCAAGGTCTCGTTCCGCCCCAGCGTGGCCATCGTCGTCGGCATCTTCACCATGATCTTCTCCCTCACCTTCCTCCTCCTCATGTACGCCAAGTTCTGTCACCCCTCGTCCTCCTCGCCCCTGCCCGCCGCGATCCCCACCGCCGCCGCCGCCGCCGCAGGCAATGACGCCGCGGCGGCCGCGCTGGCGCCGGCGCAGGCCGGCGTCCCCAAGCCGGTGATCGAGGCGCTGCCCTTCTTCCGGTTCGCGGCGCTGCGCGGGGCGCGCCAGGGGATGGAGTGCTCCGTGTGCCTCGCCCGCTTCGACGACGCCGACCACCTCCGCCTCCTCCCGCGCTGCCGCCACGCCTTCCACCTCGCCTGCGTCGACCGCTGGCTCGAATCCAACGCCAGCTGCCCGCTCTGCCGGGCGCGCGTCGACGACGGCGACGCCTCGCTCGGGTTCAAGTACCCCTCCAGCGCCAGCATCGTATTCGGCGGCCACGGCCTGTCCTCCGGCCGCTTCGACGGCGACGCCGACGCGGGGAGCGGGCGCGACCTCCTTGACATCTTCGTGGAGCGCGTGCCGTCCGCGAGGTTCGCCGCGGGAGGCGCCGGCCCGAAGCAGCAGGCGGACGAGGAGGCGGCGTCGGCGAGGGCGCCGCCGTCGCCGGAGCTGGACAGGCACAAGCACCGCATCATCGTGTCGGACGTGGTGTTCAAGAGCCGGTGGAGCGAGCTCAACTCCGCCGACCTCATCGCCCTCGACACCGAGATGCTGCGCTCCATGTCCAGCGGCCGCTTCTCCTTCCCGGATTATTCCCCGGAGTACAACGAAGCCAAGCTATCACTATCAGCAGCAGGGGAGGAGGAGGCGTACGGTGCCGTGCCGACGACGACAGGGGAGACGGAGAGGAAGCGGCTGCTGGTGGACGGTCGATCAGGCGGCGGGCGGTGCAGCAGCTCCGCGGCGGTCGACGCCGCCGTGCCGGCTGCGGCGAGGATGATATCCTCCGGGGTGCGGTCCATGTCGGAGATCGTGAGCCTGCCCCGGCTGCGCGGCGCGGCGAGGGAGCGGCTGTCGGAGGAGGAGAACCGGCGGTGGCTGCCGATCGCGCGGCGAACGGCGCGGTGGTTCGCCGGCCGCGCCAGGGGGGAGGAGGGGGAGCCGGGAGCGGCGGGTGTCCACGTCGCCGCGGCGGCGCATGTGTGAATAGAATCGAATCGACGGAATGCATTGAATTTTTGGATGGGAGAAAAGTGTAAACAAACAAACAGTCGAGATCAACCGAAGAGGACAAGTCAAAAGTGAATTATGGAGCCGGGTCAGCCGATTTCCAAAATTTTTACACCTACTGTACATGCGTCGTCGTGCCACATCATGCATGCGCCGGGTCTAGTTGAGTAAGTGGATCTTGAGGAACAGCATCATAATAGTATGCATCATGCGAGAGTTGTAGTTTTTTTTTTACATGACTAATGGCATGGTAAAGTACAGCGTCGTGCACATTGGGATTAGCCTAAGTACCATCTCTACTTATTGCGTCATGCATGATTCAGCTGGTTGGGATTATCCTAAGTATCATCCCGTCATGCTTCTCGGCGCTCCGGCCAAATGCGTGCGGTGGGTAATAATGCAGAGCTAGCTGACGACGCACATGGAGATCGATGTGCACGGATGCCTTATACATTGCTCTCAAGTCTCAACATGCGCGTAGACAAGAACAGGATGGAATTCTATAGTAACATGGCCAAGTGTAATGTAGTGTAATGGGAATGTAGCTCTCAGGTAGTGCTTGGCTGCTAGCACACGGAGATAAAGAAAGCGGAAGGCAGATGGAACACGATAATGGAGCAGCCAGGGGAGTACAATGTTAGCTGCTGGGAGTAGTAGTATACTATTGATGATTCCATTTCCAGTTGGTCTGTTCGTTCATTAGCATAATTGACTATTATAGTATTAACAATAATACTACTGTGGGTTCTGAAGTTCAGAGCGAGCTTGGGCGGCTACCCGCTACCAATACCATACGAAATAATAGTGCCATATTAGGCAGCCCAATGCAACTAACTTGTTCAAGAAGGGCTGCACGTTATTGAATTAGAGTGAGCTGAAGCAGCCTGATTATGCGTGATGTATAGTTAATTAGTTTTTTGTTAGAAAATTGAATTTTTACATCTAACCATTCATTATTACAGTCTTAGCCACCTCCGGCTGATTGACAAATAAAACGACGAGGCCAGTTGCGATCGAGCTAGCAAGCTATCATTATACTGTCAGTCTTAGCAAAGCCCTTTCATTCTATTCTAATGTAACAATAGCAAAGCACAACTATCATTACAATTGCCAATCTTAGGTCAGCCAGCAGAGTATATCATTATATCGTCGAAAACTAAAGGGAGAAAAAAAAAATGCACGGTGAGCTTGGCAAAGCCCTTTCATTCTTCTGTTGTGATGTGGCAATAGCAAAGCACAACTGCCCCGTTGACTCTACCAGCTACTCCATCTTGTATGTACCATAGGGCGGGCAGGCCCCGCAGATGCGTCTACCTGCCCGTCCAAATCGACGGCATATCCTAATAGCTATGCGCATAGGCATAGCTAATCCGACCGCACGGCTGTTAAATGATACCACGTACCAAGGTACAGGAGCTCTCAGGGGAGGTGAGGACGAGATGGGCATCGAATGCCAGGCTGACAAGTCACCAAAGATTAACTCGATCCATCCAGCCTGAGCTTGCGACTGGACAAAAACTAAGCCTAGCTAGCTGCGTCGTGTTTTCGTTTGGCCCGATTCTGATGCATACGACTCTCCTGTTGTTGCCATCCTTTGTCGCCATGGACGGAGGACGTGGGACGTGGCTGGCTCTATGCAGCTACCTGCTCTTCGTGTACTCACCGCAGCCTCATCTGCACGCGGCGAGTGTTGATCGTAAATCGCTACTGCCTGTATAGGCTGTAAGACAAAATTGAATAATAGAGATACACATGAAACTTTCACAAAGAACAGTAGTAAAATGCGCGATGGCGAGTGCTAACAAACGTTCTCGCTCACTTTGAGTTCTAAACTTAGAATGGGTATTTACATTTTTATAAAATTATTTTTAAGAAACAAAGTGTTACTATTTTTTTCACTAGTAGTCGCCTAGCTACGATGAGTCACCACCACTCACCTATTGTGGTTTTGTTGCAAGATTTGCTGAACTAGTCTCTTGGAAGGGCTCATGCGCATGGTTGTTCTTTTTTAATCGTACGTGGTTGGGCCGCAAGCAGGCGCGAGCACGCTCCATTGTTGGGCCGCATCGCCCGGCGGCATTCCACACGTCCCGAGACGGTCAGGCCCGGTCCACCGCGCCCGAGCACGTCGCCGCCAGGTGGCGCGTCGAACGAAGGACAGACGATGGGCCGGAGCGGAGGAGAGGCCGAGGAAGAGGAGGGGACAGAGGAGCCGCCGCGCCGATCGAGGAGCGCCTGCCTGGTCGCCTCATTTAAGCAGCGGCAGGGCAGTGGGGAGGGGACGTCGATGCGCCGGGGACTGCTGCGACTCTGCGAGGAGTAAGACCGCTCCACTCCACCCCACTCCCTTCTCCTCTTTAGGAGCAGCAGACTTCGGAGGCCTCGCCCCGCCCGCTCCCCCCTGCTGCTCTTGTTTTGGTAAGCGAAGGCAATGAAATGCGCCCTGAACCCTTTTCTCCCCTATCACTCCGCTTGGATGCCGTGCGATTGATTTCTTGTCCATGAGGTTCGGAAAATCTGCAATGTGCGTAACCCTAGCTCCCTAGGAACCCCCCATTCATTTCCCTTTCTTTAGATGCAGCCCATGGTTTCCTAGGGTTTTCGGGACCTTTTCTCGTATTCGCAGATTTGTTTTCGTTTTTCTTATCTTCAAATAGAAGAGACGAGCCGGCTTTGGAGTTTTGGGGGTTTCGTTTCTTTTGGTTTGCTTTTGCGGTTGTCACACAGGGTTTCCTGCATCGCTTGGCCTTTTTTTCTCGTCTTCTTTTTTTTCCTTTTTAACAAAAAAACATAAAAGAGCGCGATGCGCTGCTGGTAGGTACTTTCTCCAAAACAATAAAAGGGGGGCATTTCTTTTCGTTTTTCATTTCTTTTTTTTTTTGGAAAAGGTCATTTCTTATCATGGAGCCAATCTGTTAAATGGTCAACTACAGTACACCAAAGGCTTGTCCTTTTCTCTCTTATATACCTGAAACGTTGTTTCAACAAAATATTGCATTTCGTCTTTCCATTGACGTTTGTGATTCTTCAAGTCAACACTACTGCGCAGTTTCTCCTCTCCCCTATGATCTGACAGTCAACTACAGTCACGTGTTTTTAATAAAGTTCTGCGCTTCTTCTACACTGTGGTCACTCCTCAGTCCTTGTGTTCTCCACAGTATAATGCTGCCGCCAAAGGCCCGTGGTTAGACAAGGTTAATGGCTCGTATGATAGATTGTACAAGAGAGGTTTCAGTAGAGATTTATTTTGTGTCCCAAATGTGTCCTTACTACTTAAGGAGGTCATATGGAACAAGTAAAACGAAATTCTGCATTGGCTAACATGCACAAGAGCTGAGAAACGTGTCTAGTGGCGATGAAGTGGAAGTTTAACTAAAGGAGTTGGTAAAAGAATTTGGAGTTGGACATAAGAGCCACAGCTATGGAGTTAAGTTCATGAGTTGGACATAGAGTCATAGCTCTTCCTGTCTTTCAATTTGCTACATTGGCTCATCTTATCTGAATTTTGCCTGATAAAGAAGTAAACAAAAAAAAACGCGGAGCATGTAGTGTTGAAGATGGTAGGGCTAGATGCTGAGTTATAGATTACACTTTGTGATTAAATGTTCCCTAACATGGAATCATTGTTACCCTTGTTTCCTTGCAGAGAGTGCTGCTTGTATTTATCTGAAAATGGGTTCTCATGATGGTGAGGCTGATGAGTTGCCACCACCCCCTCCGGTGCCACCAGATGTGGTGCCGATTAAAGCTGAAGATGTTGTGGGAGAATTGCCACCAAACAAGCCAGTGAAGCCTAAGAGAGTACCAATGGTCAGGCCTGGTATAGGAAGAAAAGGGCAGTCAATCCAGCTCTATTCAAATCACTTTAAAGTCTCGGTGAAGAGTACTGAAGACTTTTTCGTTCACTATCATGTATGTCTGCTGGCCAAGTTTGCCTACTCAAATTTATTGTTGCAGACCCTTGCTTGTATTGTGTATCCCTTGGCTGAATTGATTGTCTCGTTCGATTGAATAGGTGAATTTGAAGTATGAAGATGATCGACCTGTTGAAGGGAAAGGGATAGGCAGAAAGGTGATTGATAAACTGCAGCAGACATATCACTCTGAGCTTTCTAACAAGGACTTCGCATATGATGGAGAAAAGAGCCTGTTTACAGTTGGCGAGCTTCCACATAAAAACAATGAGTTCACTGTAGTTTTGGAGGATGCAGCTACTGGAAAGTTAGTTTTATTCTTCGATCTACTTCTTGCTATTTATGCTGCAGAATTGTAATTTGTATTACCATAAATTGTTTAAATTGTTGTGGTTGTAGGACTGCTGCCAATGGGAGCCCTGGAGGTAATGACAGTCCTGGAGGTGGTGACAGGAAGAGAGTGAGGAGGTCATACCAGCCGAAGACTTTGAAAGTTGAATTAACTTATGCAGCAAAAATTCCTATGAGTGCTATTGTTCAAGTCATTCGAGGCGAAGAATCAGAGAAATCCCTGGAGGCTCTTCGTGTTCTTGATATCATACTGAGGCAGCATTCTGCAAAACAGTATGTAACTATGTATCTTCACGGATGATTATACCTAGATTTAAGTATCTCCTTTGGTCAGGCTTTTATATGCCATTCATCATTGCGGCGGTTAATTTTTCTTACTACATGCAGGGGCTGTCTTATAGTGAGGCAATCATTTTTCCACAACAACCCTTCTAACTTTGTTGACTTGGGTGGTGGTGTGGTGGGTTGTCGTGGATTTCATTCAAGCTTCCGTGGCACACAGAGTGGGCTTTCCCTAAACATTGGTACGTACTCATCCTGCACCAGTACCATGCAACCGCTATCGTGTAGTGCTTACATTTGACCTTTCAGCTCATGTTAGCTTATTTTCTGAAACTCGCAGATGTTTCAACAACAATGATTGTGAAGCCAGGCCCTGTTATTGATTTTCTTCTTTCTAACCAGAAAATTGATCATCCTAACAAAATTGATTGGCAAAAGGTAAGTTAAATTTTTGTATGAAACCGCTTGAATGATCATACTAATGCATTGACATATTATTTTGATAACTCTATTTTGGATGGATGCATACTCAATATAGGCCAAGCGTGCTCTCAAGAACTTGAGGATTAAAACAATTCATGGGAATGCAGAATTCAAGATTTTTGGTCTGAGTGAGAGGAATTGCAATGAACAGACGTGAGCACATATTTTCTTACCATCCTGTTCATTCTTATCATTGCTTTACTTGAAACAAGTTCCCTAGTGCATTAAGCTTGTTTCAGATCATTTTTTGACTTTTGTTCAGCAGATATACTGTTATTAATTCTGTTCCAATATCAATGCTTAGCTTACTATTTCGCTGAGTTATTCTTGTGCTTTCAGCATGTTTTGTAATTCATGTTTGCTCGGTGAATATTACTGTCATTTATTAATTGATTTCTCATTGGTATATGCAACTAGATTTCCTCTAAAGCTGAGGGATGGCAGCAATGGAGATGGTGATACTGTTGAAATAACAGTCTATGACTACTATATGAAGAAAGGAATTGAACTGCGGTATTCTGGTGACTTTCCCTGTATAAATGCGGGGAAAGCAAAGCGCCCAACATATTTTCCGATCGAGGTTTGTTTCAGTTTTGCTTGTGTACATCCTTAAATCTCTTTGTTATTTACTAAAAATATGTTGTACGCCATGTTTTTTGTGCTCTGTTACTAGCTGTGCCATCTTATTCCATTACAAAGATACACCAAAGCTTTATCTACACTACAAAGGACCTCCCTTGTTGAGAAGTCTAGACAGAAGCCTGAAGAAAGGATGACAGCCCTTAATGATGTGAGTTGCTATCTTGATTTTAGCATGCTGCAAACATATATAACTGCATGGCCTTGATTTCTCTGACTGTAATAACTGACAGTTTATGATTACCCTAAATGCTAGGCACTGCAACGCAGTAATTACGATTCCGACCCCATGCTGAGGTCTTGTGGCATTTCAGTTGCTCCAAAATTTACTCAAATTGAAGGAAGGGTCCTGCAAGCTCCGAAGGTTGGTGACAATTCTCTTGAGCTTATGTGTTTTCTCATTCTAAACATTGTACCAGTATGATTGCATCAGCAAAATGCATCTAAGCTAATCTCATATCATGTAGCTGAAAGCCGGCAATGGTGAAGATATCTTCTCGCGAAATGGACGGTGGAATTTCACCAATAAGGTCAGCATGCTTCTTTTTGTATCCTCTAGCACTTTGATTATGAAGGATTTTCTGATGCTTTGCCAATTATTTGCATTCCCCTTTCAGAAGCTATTTGAAACCTGCTCTGTGGATAAGTGGGCGGTTGTTAATTTCTCTGCACGTTGTGATATTGGGAAACTTATCCATGATCTGATCAGAAATGCATCTGCAAAGGGAATTGTATGTTTTAGCTTTCATACAAATTCTGTCACAAATTTCTGTTGCTTACCTTATTTTTTTGGCAGCAAATGGACCAGCCTTTTCATATGTTTGAAGAGAGCCCCTCTATGAGGCGCGCCCCTGTGTCAAGAAGAGTGGATGATATGTTTGAGCAGATAAAATCGAAACTTCCTGGTGCTCCTAAGTTCCTCTTGTGCCTTCTTCCTGAAAGGAAAAATTGTGAAGTCTATGGTTGGTTTATTTCTGGTTACCATTGTTACCCTTCCATATAATTATCGTACCTTTGCAAGAATTATACCTTTTGGTTTCAACCAGGTCCTTGGAAGAGAAAGTGCCTTGCTGAATTTGGTATTGTCACACAATGTCTAGCTCCAACAAGAGTCAATGATCCATACCTGCTTAATTTGCTGATGAAGATTAATGCAAAGGTTTTTGGCATGATTTATCTTCTTTTGCACTGTATTATTTCACTAATCTATAACCCCTTTCCCCTGTTGCTAACCAGCTTGGTGGTATGAATTCGTTGCTGCAAATTGAAACATCTCTTGGAATACCTCATGTGTCAAAAGTACCCACCATCATCTTGGGCATGGATGTGTCTCATGGGCATCCTGGACAATCTGATAGACCTTCGATTGCTGCGGTAAGATGGATGCACTTTCACCCTACAGTTTTTCTCGAACAACTTCTAACTCTACAGTTCTGCTCCGCTCACATGGGGTCTGAAGGATTTGGTAAATTTAGGAAATGGTTCTATGTTAATCAGTCATAGGCATAACTTCGAACTTTGTTTAGGTGGTTAGCTCTCGTCAGTGGCCTCGTATCTCCAAATATAGAGCATCGGTGCACACGCAATCCCCCAGGCTAGAAATGATGTCATCCTTGTTTAAGCCACGGGGAACTGAAGATGATGGCCTCATTCGGTAAGAGAGATCTTCACTCTGTATGTGATATATATATATATATATTGCACGGTGCCTTTTGAATATCCTTGTTTATCTTCATACCTCGGACTTCCAGGGAATCGCTGATTGACTTCTACACTAGCTCTGGGAAGCGAAAACCAGACCACATTATTATTTTCAGGTTTGAAGTTCTGGAATTACTATTTCCTGATATCACAAAATCTTGTTGAGGAAACTCTAAAAAAGGTTACTGTGAAAGTGCATTCTTTGCTGGAATGGATCATAACCATTTGCTGGTTTTAGGGATGGAGTTAGTGAGAGCCAGTTTACCCAAGTCATAAATATTGAGCTTGATCAGATCATTGAGGTAATGCATTTGTTTCAATTTATCCTTTGCACGTTTGCTTAGTTTGCCACCAACTCATGTACTCATTGGTGCTAGGTAAATACTCCTGATTGCACATCTGTTTAATCAATGCAGGCATGCAAGTTTCTCGATGAGAAGTGGTCACCCAAGTTCACAGTGATTGTTGCTCAGAAAAATCATCATACCAAGTTTTTCCAGACTGGATCTCCAGATAATGTTCCTCCAGGCAACATTTATAACCTATTTATAAAGTGTCCTACCATTTACATCTGAGTGGGCAGTCCCCTGTGAGATATGGTACCAATTAATGTGTCATTTTGCAGGTACTGTAGTGGACAGTGCGGTCTGCCATCCTAGGAACTTTGACTTCTACATGTGTGCACATGCTGGGGCGATTGTAAGTCGTCTCTGATTCCTGTATGAAATTGTCTAGAGCTAATTGTTGCAAGTTATCTCTGAATCCAAGATTGTCTAGGCGCTAAACATTGGCTATTTGCTTGTCTGTACCAGGGAACATCAAGGCCCACACATTATCATGTTCTGCACGATGAGATAGGCTTCTCTGCTGATGAAATGCAGGAGTTTGTTCATTCGCTCTCTTATGTGTAAGTAGGGAACTGTGGTAGCTGCATTTCACTGTGACTAATTTCTGGCTATAGCCCCCTTGCTTATACTGTTGCTGTGCCCCACCTTTCAGGTATCAAAGGAGCACAACGGCCATCTCAGTAGGTAGGTCACACGATCCCAGTTTAGTTTTTGCTAAAGCATGATTTCCAGCACAGTAAACAGTAAATGACGGGGGTGTGTCTGTTTGCAGTTGCTCCAATCTGCTATGCCCATCTCGCTGCAGCCCAGGTCGGCACGTTCCTGAAATTTGAGGAGATGTCAGATGCGTCCTCCAGCCAGGGAGGGCATACCTCGGTGGGCAGTGTTCCTGTGCCGGAGCTGCCACGCCTGCACGAGAAAGTCAGGAGCTCCATGTTCTTCTGCTGATGTGCTCGTCGGTCTGGATAGTGAAAGAGTGGTGGTATGTATGTATATGTCTAGTGTAGCAGCCAACTTGGAACCTGAAGGCTTGCTGAACCTACTTAGCTGCTGAATCTGGAGGTCTGTCGAACCAGTCGTTTTGTTGCGCCATCAACATGGACGCGATTTGTCGATCCAGATGTGGATGGATCATGTTGCTATGACTCTTTAAGTCAGCTCTTTGGTTGAAGCTAAGCACTCTTATGGACCATGCCGTGTGTTGCAAATGCTCCCGCATGTTTTTTTTGGGGTCTATTTCAGAGCTTTACAGGTGCTGATAGTGAACTCCATGACAAGCCAAACGGATTTCGGTTCATTTCATTCAGGGAGATGAGAAAAACGTTAACAGTGAGTTTTCTCATTCTGTACAAACTCAACTGCTAGACGAAAGCAGCTAGGGGGACATCACACACTAGACTGAGCTTGTGGCTGCCCTGAGCAATTACATTGGAACAGCTGCAGCCACTTAAGATGCATCACACTAGACTAGCTCCTGGCTGAACAACAGCGGCAGCAGCTGAAGATCAAAGCAACCAGCACACCACTGGGAGCAAGCAAACAAACAATCATCAGAACTACTCATTTCCTTCTATGTTTCAACCCTTCCCTGTGTTGATAAAGGCTATGCTATGCTCAATCAAAGAAAACTAGAGAGAAGAAAATCAAATCAAATCAAATCAAATCAAATTCAATCCTTGTAAAAGCAAGCGGTGCGAGTTGGTCATGGATCCTTGAGTATCTCCATGACCCAATCCCTGACCCTTATGAAGCATTTCATGGAGAACCTCTCGTACACCTTCTCGTACATGCGCAGGTTCAGGTAGGCAAACTTCATGTATGTGTCGACGCATTCTTGGTATTTCTGGTACAATGCCGGGAGGGTCAGAGCAGCCACGATACCTGCAGTAGAGTCACGGTGAATTGAATTCTTTCGAGCTAAAATTCATGGTCAATTGAATTCTTCCGAGCTAAAATTCATTGTGAATTGAATTCTTTTGAGTTAGAGTTCATGGTGAATTGGAACAGCCAGGCTTACAGTTACAGATGATGTAAATAAATAAATTCAGACAAGGGAAGAAGAGCAGCTCACTCGTATAGCAGAAGGTGGGGAAGTCGGTGAGGCTGCCGACGATCGAGACGGCCCACAGGCAAAGGAAGGTCTGGCAGAAGAGAACCGAGTCCCTGCCCGTGGCGATGTCGTGGAAGCCGGAGAGGACGGCGTCGAGTGCGGCGCGCAGCAGCGCCGCCGCCTCGTCCACGGCGTGCTGCGGGACGCGCATCTCCGGGACGGGGGGCGCCGGCCTGTTGAGGAGGCGCGCGGCCTTGGCCCAGAGGAAGAGCACCGTCAGGAGGAGCAACAGCACGTCGGAGGCGACGGAGAGCGCGGTGTAGCCGCGGCCCGCGCCGTAGAAGAGCAGCCAGGAGGCGGCGGTCGCCGCCAGCAGGCAGGCGCTGACGTCGGCGCGGCCACGGCGCCACAGCACCACGTCCCACACTGCAATCAAATCCCGGATTCAATCTCCAATTCATATCCATCAATTCATCGAGATAGAGTGGGAGGTGTAGAATACCAAATTCTCCGACGACGCATGTCCCGCCGCCGCCGGTGATCCGAGCATCCATGGACGAGGGAGGGGAGGGGAACCGAGTCAAATCGAATGGAATTGGAGGCTTGGAGGCGAGGAGTTCAATACAAGAACAGCTAGTGGAGCCGAATCGAAGTACAGGACGGACGATCCATGGGCTGCTCCTCCAAAATTTCCTCACAACCAAAAAATCAGTAGGCTTCGCTGTTGCTGCCTCCCCTGACAGCCAGCCCGGGAGACGAAGAAGAGACGTGCGCGAATGATGAGCTGGAATCGACTTGGCGTGGGTCCCTCAACCACTCCACCAACAGGCAGCAGGCAGGCAGGCAGGCACCGCCCTCCCCAACCCCAATCATCCATCCTTTCCCAGTTTTCCCACCTTTTCTCTACTCCAACTCTTTTCCTTTTTTTTCCTTTTTTTAAAAAAAACTTATTTCTTCCCTACCTAAATTTGAAAGTCCCATCAATTCCAGATTCAAAAGCGTGTTTCGTGTTTGATTTCTCTTTCTTGCGCGCAGTTGTATCTTTCTACTAGCACCTATAACTACTCTACTCTCTCTTTTTCGTCAAATGAACCCAAAAAGGGTTGCTGTGAATGGTATGCCTATTTATTAAGCGCTTTCATGAGCATTTGCAGCATGCTTCGGTGAACTTGCAACCTGCCAACAGTGAGCGTTAGATGGAGGTCTTGGCATTCTTCACAGTGACAAGAGTTTTGCTGGGTTCATGTTCAACCAGGATGAGAACTTCAGAAGCGACTTGCTGCAGTCTGCTGAGGTTCACCGCCGGTACATATACGATGGTCATTTTTGCAAAGCAGTAAAGCAAAGGCTTGTTTCTTTTTACCCATCCACCCATCGTGCTGTTGTTTAAATCTTACATCTTCAGACCTAAAAACGGGGATGTTTCCTGTATTGACTGTAATTGCCCTTTTTTGCTTGGACCTAAAAACGGGGATGTTTCCTGTACTGACTCTGTATAGGTTGCTCATGCTGCTGTTGTAATCCTGGAGATTTACAGCTTGAAGAAGATTTACGCATGAGGAGAGGAATGCCAGGCTTGTTGAGAATCAGAATCCTCTAGCAGTAGTAATTTTGTTAAAACAGTTTCAGGAGCCGTGTCTTGGTTGCAACTCCTCTGGAGAAACAAGAGAGGTTTTTTGCTTGGATGCCCCAGAAAGATATGAGTTTAAAATTCAGAATTTTGAGTATTCCTGTACAGTTTGCTTTGATTTGTTGTGCACTACTCCACAACAGTTCCTGTACAGTAGTACGTTGTGCCGTCAGGCTTGGCTGCCGTGGGCGCCGCACTGCTGCATTAGTAGAATGGCAGGCCTGAAGCAGCAGTTCAGCTCTAACTCTTATAAAGTCCCTCAGCAAGCAGCTAAGCTTGTTTGAGGAAGAACGATGGATCCAATGTGCGCCACATAGCGATGCAATTTGCAAATCTTGGCAAGCAACACATAATCTTATTGGGTTATTGTATCTTTTTACCACAACACAATATAAGCATATAACCAAACACAATACAACATCACATCTAGAGGAATGAGGTGCCCTTCCCTTCCTTTAGTTTGCTTCCTTGCTTTGAGCACCAGCAGCTCCATCATCACCGCCTCCATTCGTGCCATCATCCGGCTGGGCCGCTGTAAAAGCTTGTACCGAGCCATGTCGCAGCTTCAGCAGTGTGGCCTCTGCACCAAAAAAAAAAAGCAACCGACTTGGTTATTGCAGGCCATGAAAAAGAAAGGATGGCAAAGATGAACTGAACACCAATGCATTAGCAAGGAGTTGCGTTGCTGGTTACCGTAGACGGAGAGGGGGTCGTTCTTGGCCTTGGCGGATCTGGACCTCTCGACCTCGTCGTCTTCCTCCGGCGGAGGCGCAGCACGCCGACGACCCCAAACCATTTCCATGCCCGCTTCCTTCTTCCGCATCTCCATCGCCAACTACATCTACATCTATGGATCGGCGTGAGGTGGGGGTTGGTGCTTGGTGACGTGCGTTTCCCGCGCAAAGCAGTGGAATTGGCGGGAGCGAGGGCGTGCGCGCGAATCGATTTGGTCGGTTGCTAGCTTGCTGCTTTGGGCCTCAGAACTCAGCAGTAACTCTATGGGTGACGGCCCACAACCTCTAGTTGTTTAGATAGAAGTCAGATCGTAGGTCTTGTAAGATCGCAATTATAGGATCGTGTATAATCGTATGAACACATAAAAAGCCAAAAAAATCGTAGAATTAGGCTCTTTAATCCATCCAGTAACCACGGCACAACTCACATCTGTGGCCATCGGAACAACCATGGGCAATGGGCCAATGGCCTTTTCGTAGCAGAAGAGGTGTTCGGTTCCTGCTGATCGCTTGCCCTGCTGAATTCCACGTGCCAACACTTCCCTCTCAAAAATTCACTCAAAGCTCAAGAATGTTGTACGTCAATTTTCATAATGGCACACCCCAACTATGCATCCCTCTCACAATAATTCAAGTTCAAGGACTCAAAACTCAACTGAATGTTGTGCATTAATTTTGACAATGGCACACCCCAACTATCCATGAAGCAGGATACCTCATCCACACGGCCACATGCATCAGAATTGTCTCCTTGGACAGCCATGGTACCGGTGAGATGCATGATACACGGAGCGCCTGCTCACTGGCGGAAGGAACCAGAGCTTGCGAGAAAACCCAGTACAAATTTCACCGGGCAATATATGGCCCAGGACCCTGGAGCTGGAGGGCTCCATTCCACCTCCCAAGCAGCGATCGTACTTTAACGTAAACCGAAAGCAAGCAAACAGATGGTAGATTCAACAATTACCAATGCTACCAGCCGAACAACCAAAAATATTAAATTCACGAGAGCCATGTTTTGCAGCATTCGAGTCTCGACACGAACGCATCAATCACATAATCCACCACTAGACACGTCTCTTTAACAAAATAAGAAGGCCAGGCAAGGCCTACTACCACCCACATTTCTTTCCAGACTCTAATAAGGCACCAATCCTATCAGAGGTCTCTCACTTAGCGCCATGCTTGGCCTTGGAGTGAGCCTGCAGAGCCATCTCGCTGTTGAATGTCCTAAACAAAACAAACCAGACCAGGGATCAATACATTGCTTTTTTAACAAATAAGTGAATGCACGGACAATAGAAAACTGTGCTAACTTGCAAACAAAGGAAGACCATGCCAACTTACTTGCTGCATGATTTGCACGGTACAGAACCACCGGATTTCGGGGACTTCTCCTTAGACTTGTCATTGTTCGCAGGGGTCTTTTTTGCTGGGTGTGGAGTTGCCACATGGGTAACACCCTTCTTGCCACCTGCTCAATAGAATGCACATTCAAAATTCAGGGAACCACCTACACAACAGAAACCCCAGAAGAACCCCCAAAACTAACTTTCCCTGCATAAGTCCCTAACTAAGAAGCCGCATAACTATGCACCTGTCTTTTGGCCAGACGGTGTGGCGACCTTCGCTTTCTTATCAGAAACGGGTGTTTTCAGAGCATTCTCGGCTGCTCTCTTCTTGCCTCCCTCTGGCTGAAAAATATTGCATCGATATCATCTGGTAAGAACAGATTACTCAAGTGAAAAAACAGAGTAAATCCATCAAGCAAGCGCATACCTTCTTGGGAGTTGGAGTTTCTTCCTCCTCCTCTTCACTGTCCTCATCATCCTCACTGGAATCACCCTCATCGCTAGAGTCCTACAACAGGCCAATATAAAGTTAATCAATATGGAATAGCCATCTATATGCAGAGACATAAACCATTTCCCCATCGTTCAACTCACATCATCATCGCCTTCCGCAGCAGATAAATCATCATCATCAGAATCATCAGTCTCATCCTCATCACTGTCATCATCATCCTTGCTTTTCATTTCAACATCCTTTACAGCAGCACTTGATTTTGAAGCTGCAGCCCCTGCCTTCCCTTGACTTTTCTGATCCTCCTTTGCTCCAGCTTTGCCTTATAACACACAAGTAGACAGAATAATATCTCATTGAGTCAAGAAAGAAGATTGCAAAACATAAACCCAACTTGCAAAAAACATTAACAGGTTGAATATATACCATTTGCCTTGATTACTGGATTTTCCAGCTCTTCCTCCTCATCTGAAATCATGCAGACAGGTTAATCCATGTCAGGGTGCCGCAACAAAATTCTACTACAGATAAAATTGCAGGTGTTACCTTCATCTTCTTCAGAATCAAAATCCATTGTGGAACAAGGCAAAGAGCAGGTCAAGGAAACAAATATTCCACACAGACACAGATACAAAATAAAAGTATTGTACTTTTGGAAACATAATTAATTGGACACTATAAAGGATATTCATCTCCCTCACCAGGTTGCTCAACCTTGTAACCAGAGAAGAACACACTGGCAGCTTTTGAGGTGTGTGACAGCTCAAACTCTTTGTCAAATACCAAATCAAATTGGATTTGGGGGTATTTGTCAAGTGACAGGGTACCAATGGCTAGCTTCTGATCATCAACCTTGACATACATCAAAGCATTGTCACTTTTCTTTGATTCCCCAAGAGCAGCCTGCAAGATAGTAACCATGAGTAACTCAAAGAGTGCAGACAGAAGAATCACAATTTACAGAGAGGTGTGTAGGCATCAACCTGGGAAAGGTGCAGGATATAGCCTTCACCAGGCTCACACTTAACAGTGGTTCCAGGCTTGACTTCAAGACCTGCAAAATGTAGACCAACCACCATGAGGTGATTTATACCAAGAAGAATATAATACAATGCCATTTAACAAGAATCACAGTAGCATCCTGCAACATGTCCACTAGAATCCTAAGGGCAAAAAACACAAAGTCACTTATCCAGGTGATCAATGAGAGATAATAAGTGCTACCTTTAAACAGATCTGTGTAAATGCCTTAATCTACAATGGGAAAACCTAATATCTGCTTAAATAACTAGAGCCCTCTTATGTGTTACCTACACCCATTGCATATACCTAGTAATTTTTATTTTAGCTTTTAAATTTGCACTTTTCTTTCATTAGCACAGTATGTTCTGCTGGTTAACCACAATCCTGCATACGAATGCAGCCATTGGATTGTTCAAAGCAACTGTAAGTATATATTAACTAGGGATACTGTGCCGCTCAAGACTTGCAATTTGCAGCAAATCGGATGTGAAATGACCGCAATGTAAGCCCTAAACCCTAAACACCACAAGGGCCCTCCAAGCGTCGACACAATGCAAGTATGATTTCAGTCATTAAGCTAAGACTGTCTTCCATGTTACACAACCAGACCAAAAGAAGCGTTCAACAATCACAGGCCGACTCGACAGGGGAAAAAAATACAAAAGGTCGCACGGGAACACAGAAACGATATACGAACCCTAAGATGCAAGAAGATCAGAGGCGAATTGAACTCATCAGCACAACATAGAGGGCGAAACCACATGGTACCCAAAGCCCTAAGATATCCGAACAACGGGATCCCATCGAATCGTAGCGAGCAATCGTTGGAATTTGAAAGCGCTGAAGAGGGATCGAGAGGTTACCCCAGAACTCCATCGGCGACGGCGGCGGGGGCGGAGCAGTCGCGGCGATGGAAGAACCTAGGGTTTAAGCCGCCGGACGATGGAACGAATGGTGGAAAGGAGCGGAGTCGGGCAGGCTTTTAAAAGGCGCAGAGCACGACCTGGCCGTCCGATCCTAATTCCGTAATCCGCACCATCCCGGCCGTTGGTCTTTTTCTTTTATTTCTTTTTTTTCCTTGTGTGCGAGAGAAAAGAGAGTACGCCCTAAATGGGCCACAAGGAGCCCACCAATCTACGGAAGATATGGTCCTCGCTTTATTATCGTCTTTACCTTAGACATGGGCCGTGCGGTCGCACGCTGCTGGCGACGGCCCAATGAGACCGAGGAGGAGGATTGCAAGACAAATTACAACAGAAAAAGGTTTTTCCTCGAGTAGTCGTCAGGAATTCCGTAAATTATAGCAGTAGGACTAGGAGGACAATACAATACAACCAGGGCAGCAGGCTGAGAGGTAACAGGCAAGTTCATTCCGCGGGTTCAGAAACAACACAGCAATGGACAAATGAACTCCACAGATTCAAAGTAGCATCTCACGAGGATTCTTCCGAGCCATGCCCATCAGGCAACACAACGAATTCTGTTTTCGGCCTTCCGGCTCAGATTGCCGGGCCACGCCGTCGCTCAGCGAGAATCGTACACAAGACACAGGACTATCCAATATCCATCCCCTGTTACATGCCACCTAAACCCTGTTTTCACACTCTTTCTCAGTTTCAGGCCGAGGCTGGCCAATCCTTTCGGATCTCGAAGCAGTAGCTCATGTCCAGGTAGACTTTCCCATCATCGTCCACGAACTGGAAAGCCAAATTCATACAAATTCATTACGACACTGGGCTATGCATTTCCAAATGTGTAGAAAATTCAGGAAGGTAGGCTTCAAATGTGTAGAAAATACTAGAGGGGTTTCCTTACCTTCAGCTTTGCAGAATATGAACCCCTTGCAAAGATGCCGCTTGGTGTCGTATCTTCCTCGGCCTCGTATGTGTAAGGCTCCTGCTGAGGACTGTAGGTCCCCAGCATCACCTTCTGATTTTCCACTGCCAAAAGCAACCGGGGGGTCAACTATCTTAGGCTGAGGGGGAGCATGCGCTGACTCAATGACTGGGATTTCGATATCAAAGGCCAACTGACTTCCAGGTAAGTGAAGATGAACATTAACATTCGTTGCAAAAAAAAAAAGGGACAATGGCAATTATGTTTACATAAAAAAGACCAATCATGTGTGATGCAAAATTCATGAGCCAAATAGTTAGTAGTTTTATGGTAAGCATTTACATAACCAGCACTACAATGTAATGCAGATGTCAATTAACACAAGTATCATGTAAAACTACTCAAAATTCAAGCCACCATCCTTATTCTCATAAATTGCAGCATCAGTACGTAACCAACAAAGTTGATAAACATCTATGCATATGATTGATTATAAGTCACCTCTTACTCCAGTCTTCCAGACGTTGTGTGTGTATCTGAGACCAGACACAATGTTGTTGGAGACAGTGAAGGAGAAGCGGAAACTGTAGGTGCTCCCATCCTTGAGCGCGAATGCGTACCCCTTGTCATCCAGCACAAGTGGGATCGGCAGAACCAGATCCGGTCGCTCTGGACTTAGGATGGTCAAATTCAATATGGTCACCTCTGGTTCTGCAGTCTCTGCATACATAAAGGTACTATCAGTCCAAGCATATGGAAGCTTTGTTTGATTGACTGCACTTTCCAGGCCATGTTCAAGTTAATATATTTAGCTGCACCGGAATTCTAACTCGATGTTATCTTGTCTCTTAAGAAAAATTTAAAGGTTAGCTTATTTGTGCTTTAGTGTGCCTGAAAGTGAATGAAAGAAACAGCAAGGCTGTAGTGAAAAAAAAATTATCAGATCATGCCATGGACACACCATTTTTGCTTTCTATAATGACTTTCATTTCTGACATTGCAACACATGTGCGAGCATTAGTGCGGTATTAAATGTACCTCCAAGCTTAGTGGTATCAACATCTCCAAGGAGCTGCTCTTTCCACCTCCTTAGGCTGTCATCATCCTAGGCAAATAAATCACATTCAAAGGGTAAATGGATGGGGAAGCAACAGTAATAACGGCATAGATGGTGGCCTAACCTACATACTGAAGGTGTCACATAATCGCATGACGTGATCAGGCATAACCATGTTACCTTGTCGAGCTCAAGGTGGTCCTTGAGGGGAACCTGAGGACCAAGCGCCACGGTGTGCTTCCCATCATCATCATCATAGTCGTCATCCTCAAAATCATTGGTGTCTGTGTCATTGTTGCTAATGCTCACTGATGCTTCCTTATTCTCCTCCTTATCCATGCTCCCTGTTGTCCCGGCTTCTTTGCTGTAATACAATCAAGAATGCAGATGATGATGATGAATCAAGCAAAAATATGTCGCTCCTAACATTCTAGGCAAGCAATATATGGCAAGCTAGCTTAATCAGGTAATTGTGCATGAGAGGCAAGGTGTTAAAAGCAAGGGCCAGATAAGTAAATAAATAAGAAAATAAAATCTTGGACCTTCATTAGTAGCAGCGCATCATGTCACATACTAGTCGTAGCAACATGGACAGATCAACGTGGGGTGTGTCCACATGGCAAATGATATTTTTTTTCTTTCTCAAGACGAGAGCGACGAACGGGGAACTTCATCCCTACTACTGAGACGACGATCTAGTGACAAACAGGGTGGCATCCCACGTTGACCCTGTTCCTCATTTTAGGACGAAGTTTCGAGAACAGGAAACGTGGTGTCGTCCTACATTACAGACAGCTAAGGTCTGGTCTAGTGTGCGTGCCTAAGGGATAACCATTGAAGGCATCTCACTTTACCCTGGAGTGGCGAATCACCATATATGGCAAATATTTATGGAAAATAGGCTGCACAACCTGTGCAGCAAGAAAATCCACAACTGGATGCCACAATGGAGAGGAAGGAACAATTTCCTAAAAAAAAAAAGAAGGAACAATTTGGATTGTTTGCTCAATTCATAGACACACAATCAATGCAACTTTAACAGTTATGTGTTCATACTTGATTGTATCGTGCATTTCCAAACAACACGAACTAACAAACAAAAAAGGAAGTTATCTTTACGTATTACTTATGCAATCAGATCAAAGTACAGTCTAGTACTCTAATTCAATAGTTTTCCCTACATTTGAAATCTCAAACCACAGAGTAGCTTCTCTAAATGGGTCCATATTACTTTCCGATTGATGGAACCAAGATAGAGCGTCACATTGCACGAGCTATTCAGTCTATCAACTATTGGTGACATAAATTTACTAAAGGGCAACATCTGCAGCCCACAAAGCCCATACCCCTTCTTCACTCTCCTGCTGGTTGGTCCCCCCCCCCCCCCCCCCCCCCCGCGCGCCAACCATCATCGGAATTGTTTACATCGTACGCGAACCGCACCTGCACTATCTGAGTGTCTGATACAGTACTGATTTCAAACGTGTACCACATTCCATGAGCTGTTTTATCTGCGAACTTGCAGCTTGCGCCAAGCTACTCCTTGTCGTGGACATTCGTTGATGCACATTTGTAACGCCAATTCTATCTGTTAATCATCCACCCGAGCGGAAACCAGAGGCCGTCCAGCGGTCCAGGGCAGGTGGCGCTACGTGATTCACTGAGGGAAGCTGGTGAGAAGAAACGTGGGGCGTGGAGGGGCCGCAGGTCAAGGAGGGGCAGGTTCCGATGACCAGCCAAAATGAAGATTGTCCTATGGAGGATGGCCTATGACTAGGGATGGCGACGGAGCCGTTCGAAGCTGAGTGGAGCGTGCACGCACCCGAACCCGACATCCAAGAAGAAAACCTGCCCCGCTCCTGAACTCTGATTCGGGTGAAAATCCGCACCTGCCCCTGAGCACGACTGACCTCAAGAGACAAGAGCACAGTAGCACAATATGTCTGTACAGTTTGACAAAGTGATAATCACCAAATAGGCAAAGCTACAAAAGGAACGAAACAAACAGATCATCAAGAGTTCAATATTCAAACACCAAATACAAGTTCTTGACCAGCAAAGGCGTACAGTCAAACTTCCAGAATAAGAACCACTAGTGCCAGAGTCGAGATTGCATCCTTGCTCACTTGCTAGTTCCAAACTTCAGATCAAGATGAAAAGGAAGTAAAGATATCATTAGCTGGAGGCACTATCGACCTGCTACAAAGCTAAGTATGCCACAAGATTTTTTTTAAAAAAAAATGACTTTCGCTGCACTTTACTGTGTCAGTATGTCAGATTAAGATGGTTACATTTTACAGCAGAATTGAGTAACCATTTCAGAACCACCCTGTACCTATATGCAGTGCTATCCAGGCATCCAGATCCAGCACATCACTAATACAAGTACTGCTTGCACATACATCACGATTCAGCATTCAGTAGAACTGCTTGCATATCTAGTGGCCACAAGGCAGGAGTTAGGGTTGGCGCTCAGTTGCTCACCTTGGGGAGGAGGACGAGCAGCCGCAGGTGCTGTGTCGCTGTAAGGACACGTTGGCGCGGGGGGAGAGGAGGGCTCGCCGTAGTCTCCTGTGCCAGTCAGGTTGGTCTCCACCGCCCTCGCCCGTCGGGATGCTCGGGGTGGAGGCGGGGGCGGAGGCGCAGCGGCGGTGCCGCGAAGATCGGCGTGCGGCTGCCCCACTGCAAGCTGCGCCAGTGTGCGGCTGTGCCTGTTACATGGGCTGGGCTGTTTCTTAGGCTCAGATAGATATTGAACGGCCGCCTAACGGACGAGAGGACTTCGGGGGCCCGTGGGCCCTAAACCCGACCCCGCCCGACCCGTAGCCCCCACGGGTGGAAAACAGCGAAATTCTAAAAGTAGGCAGGGTGAGATAACTTCCGGAAAGCAGAACTCTCCCGTCTTTTACTTTGTTCCTGCAGCATCTGAAGAAGCTACAGTAATTATAGTTACTCTTTGGCATATCTGGAAAGCAAGAAATCCGGTGAGAAACACGAGAGAAAGATGCCATCAATTATATTTCCAGTCAATCTTATGGTAGGAAAAAATGTGCTTGTTTTGTCAAAAAGAATCAACTGAAATTGATCCCCCCCTCACTTTTTTCTTCTTGCATTCAACATCATAGGTTTTCATTCCCTCAAAATAAAATAGATTTGCATTCAACATTTCCTCAAAATTCGAGCAACAAATCATAGGTTTTCATTTGCATTCAACATTTGGGTACGCGTGATACGAATTAACCGCATAAAGAAATTAAGTTTCTTCCCCAAAAATTTGTTTCCTCCTTCAACTCCAGAATGAGGACCAATTTAATCTGTATGTGACATATTTGAGTAAATTGCACCTACCACACAACAACTTGTCAAGTGGGTGCATATTCGTCCAACAACTTGTAAAATGCTTAATCTAATACAATAACTTGACAGGTGGGTGCGGATTGATCCAATAACTTGTAAAATGTTCAATTTAGTGCAATAACTTGATAATTGGTGTATCCGCAGTCCAAATGTTAAAATGAACAACATATTTGCTAATGTTGGATCAGTTATATATTTGCATCAAAACAAGTTATTGAGCGTTATTTGATCATTGATATTCATGTCGCAATGTCAATGTATTTGGTCAAGATGAAAACCTTTATTTAGGAAATTAATGTTATGCCTTCATATTAATTATTTTATACAATAATTTAATTTTTATTAGGAATATTTAATTCCATATTCAATATTAATAAGTTTACCTCACTGTTTTTTACACCTTTGATTTTATACATTGTTTAGCTAAAAAATAATATATTAATACGTATTAATAATATCTTTTAGGAATTAGCATAAATATTTTTAAAGTCTCGTGTACTTATTTAGAAAGGTAAAAATAAGCTAAAAAAGAGACAAACATGCTCGTATACAAATGTTGAATACAGGAGCAAAAGCTTAGAGGTTCTAGGATCCCTATTTTTGACTTTAGTCTTTTGGTAATACCAATGGCATAATTATAAATATTATTTAATTTTAACTAATGAACAAATAGTTATCTACATAGTTGAGAAGTAACATGAGAAGTAACAGTATGGTCATGATTAACAACTTTTATTAACAAATATTAAGAATGATTGACTTGAAGTAAATTCACATGTGTCCATCTACTTACGTTGTCGTTTTAACATTTGGATTGTATGCACCAATTTATTAAGTTATTGCACTAAATTAAATATTTTAAGTTATTGCACTAAATTAAATATTTTACAAATTATTGGATCAATCCGCACCCACCTCTCAAGTTATTGTATTAGATTGAGCATTTTATAAGTTATCAGACTAATCTGCACCCACATGACAAGTAGTTGTACGGTAGATGCAATTTACTCAGCATATTGAATTTCCGACGAACACAAAAGTGATACTAGTAGTTAAGATGGTTACCAGTAGTAGAAATAAAATAAACGACGAAGAATGAAATAAAATGAAGCGTCCCTGTGACCCTTGTGTTCCAAACGCACAACAAAAGAAGAGCAGCAAAGAGTGGACCGTCGTGCTTCTCTCGCGCGCAGCGGAGTGGATTGGAGAACCCCAAATTTAGGACAACCCCCTCTCCATCCCTGCCCAGCTGCGCTAGCACTTGGTTTTGGTTTCTCCTCCGCCTGCACCTTCATCTTCGCCATCATCATCTTTTTCTTCTTCTTCTTCTTCACTCGGCGATCGTCCAACCCCAAATGCATGGTATGTGACCTGCTGATCCGATCCATATCCCACTGCGTCTTGCATCCTCGTAGGGATTATGCTCAGTTCCGTTGGTTGGTCTCCTCTCTAATTAATCTGGTTGATGTTCATGCATGTGTTGCTTTTTCTGTTTTCTTAATTAATTGCGCCATGCATCTATTCTTCATCGTCTTCTTCTCCGGATCGACCGGCTGGTAGCAGTACGACGGCTAGCTAGCATGCATGGAGGCTTTGCCAGATATCTACCCCTTGACGGGCCTGCAGATTGGGTAACTTCTCGTTTGGTTTCTGACCGAGATGATCCGTAGGGATGATCGACGACGAACAATGAATTCCAATGCCGTCGTGCGTGCAGGGACATTCAATCCTACATCTCGCGGGCGTTCCTCTACTTCGCCCCGCTCAGTAAGAAGGTGTTCATTCTGGTGGACAACCAGCCTTGGCTCACGACCAAGCAGTCGCGATCGGCGAGGCTGTGGCAGTTCATGGTCACCAAGGTAACAAACC
The DNA here is from genome assembly GCF_000263155.2 of Setaria italica. Lineage (NCBI taxonomy): Eukaryota > Viridiplantae > Streptophyta > Magnoliopsida > Poales > Poaceae > Setaria > Setaria italica. The sequence goes on along the minus strand of NC_028452.1, from coordinate 7,916,842 downwards.
GCGTCGTCGTCGCCGCTGCCGCCGCCAAATCGAAGCATCAGCTGATAGCAGTTCAATTGCAGTACAGGATGTCTCCGTTCGCGAACTCGCGCGCCAAGCAGGTCCCGTCCCTGGCGGCGGCGGCCGCCGCTGCCTCGGCCGCGTCCGGCGGCGGCGAGAGCGACGCGATGCGGCGGTGGTTCGCGGTGGCGGAGGACCTGAGCCGCGCGCTGCACGGGTTCCTGGTGTTCGAGGTGTCGTGGCGCGACGTGCACGGCATCAACTACCTCAACGAGCTGCTCTCCGACACGTCCCTGGCGCTGGAGGCCCGGTACATGAAGAAGTGGGAGTTCTACAGCGCGGAGCAGGCCGCCGGGTGCACCCACCTCTGGTTCCTCGGCCGTGCCGCCGAGGCCCGTGCCCTGCGTGGCTACCTCGCCGCCCTCCACGCGCACTCCGACCCCAGCGAGCAGCTGGAGGAGTGCGGCATCGCGCTGCGCCGGACGTGCTCGTCCTCGTCCCTCAGCGCCGTCTCCGAGGACGACGACGACGTCCCCGGCGGCGGAGAGCCGGACCATAGCAGGCCCCGGTACTCGTCGGAGGCCGAAGGCATCGTGAGCTCGCCGTCGGCGTCGGCCCGGGCCCGGCGGGCGCGCGCCGAGTCCCCGTTCGTGGCCCCGGCGCAGTACAGCGACACGCTGATCCTGCTCCGGTTCCGGGACAGCCTGCTGCCGCTGAAACTCCGGAGGATCATCATGTCGGACATCCGGCTGCTGACGCTGCTCGAGTCCGGGCTCCCGCCGTGGGTGATCTTCTTTCAGTCGTACCCGCTGCTGTGCCAGCTGTACAGGCCGTGGATGCGGCCGCTGGCGCGAAGCCTCTACCTGCTGGCGTCGCTCGCCACCTTGCTCATCGGCTTCTACGACCTGTACAAGAACGTGCCGCTGCTCAAGTCCGCGGCGGCGCGCATCTGCGGCCCGCTCTTCGGCTGGATCGAGAGGTGGGACATGGTGACCCGGATCCAGTACCTGGGCACCATCCTCTTCCTCCGCAACCTCCGCAAGTGCCTGCAGAGCCTAGCGGCGCTGCTGCGGGCGGCGCGGGCGGTGCTCCGGACCGTGGCGGCGCCGCTGGCGGGGGCGCTGGGGCCCGTGCTGGCCGCCTGTGGGGAGGTTTGCGGGCTGGTGGCGTCGGGCCTGGCCCCGGCGTGGGCGCTGGCGGTGGACCTGGCGGAGGTGGTGTGGGCGCCGTTCGACATGGTGCTGGACAGCGTGGCGGGGTGCCTGTGTCCGCTGCTGCAGGTGGCGATGCTGCCGGCGCGCGGCGCGGCGGCGCTGGCGGGGTGCGCCGGCGCGCTGCTCTCGGCCACCTACAACTTCGGCAAGGACATCTGGGAGACCATGAGCAGCATCTTCGAGCTCAACCACATGTCGGAGGCGCAGCAGGGCGCCTTGGACATGTCGCAGATCAAGACGCTCTGGAACGATCTCTTCTCCCAGGTTGCACAGCACACAACTTTGTTTTGTTTTTCTCATCTCATCACGCTGATGCTGCAATACATAACACAACAAGTGCGTGTAGCGTAGATCTTCCGCGCCATCAGGGGCATACTCAATGGCATATCGGTGTTCTTCGCGTCCTGCAATAGGCACAGGCTCAGGTACCGTCCCGTCCCACGAACCAAGCATGCTGTATTTTCTTTCTTTTGACCAAGGAAACACATGCTCATCTAATCCATGGATGATCTTGTTGCTGCAGCATCTACAACCATGCGCAGTCGAGGCTGCGGCACATGCTCCGCGTCGCTAGGCTGGCGCCGACCCCATGTCGATGCAAGCACAAGGCGAGACGCCGTCCGGGGCAAAACAAAGAGGTGTGTCATCGAGTGTCGCCACATTTACGTGCAGCGCAGCAGCAGATTTTGTTTGTCGAGTAACTCATCCCCTGCTTTCCTACTTGTACCAGGATGATGCAGCGGCAGTGGAATGTGATGTCTGCAAGTGATCACATATATGCATATGTCATCTCAGACCCCCATACCAATGTAGCCATATGCGTACTCATAAGTGTTAACATTGTGACACATAGCAGCGAATACTTTACTTGCCATGATGAAGTGACTCAAAAGGTGAGTGATCAGCAAATTAGGCCCCGTAAGTGGTGGCTGCCATTGGCTTGTATCCGAGTAACTGCATAGGGACTCACCCACCTACATGTGGGCCTAACAGGCTAAGCGCCCACCGTTACTGCAGGGGAACTACTTTTATTGGCCTAGAGAGAGAGAGCGGAGGAGTTGGAAGGAGATTTTGAAACGAACATTTGGTTTATTTTCAGAAATTCATGCTAGCTTTATTTCGTCTTACTGACTTGATCCAAAACCATGAAAAATGAAATCATAATCATTGCCCGCAGTATAAACAATTAACTCATGTGCAAACCAGGCTAGTTCGGTCGGTAAACAATTAACTAGTAGCTTGAAAATGATATTTTTCACATGTGTTTCCTTAAGTAGACCGCCTGTGTGATTAACCATTCCAAAAACTTTTTTTTTAAAAAAAGCAATAGCAAACAGAAATCTGCGTCTGGAATTCCAGGTCCCGTCGGCCATCGATCGCTGTGACGCCGTTGGTGCTCTTCTTGATCCTACATGCCTCGCTGAAAAAGCCTGCCCGGATCTCTATCCAACGTGCGTAATCTCACGGATCCTCCTGCGGTCGTGCCCCTCACGGTCACCCGTCACCGCCATGCGGAGCTCGTGGAAGGGGGAGGGAAAGATACGAATTACGGTTTCCAAGTCACAACTTTTGCATACAAACTTGAAATTGGAAGCTTCTTTTTCTTTCCAATAAAATAATTTTGAACGTGCAGAGAAAAAAGCAAATCGCTGAATGCTTGCCTTGTTTGGACCTAAGCTTCGATTGTTTTTATGCCATTATGAGCCCTACAAAGTTTCGTCACCCGTTTTCAGCTTTATGTATTTTCGTTATTGTTTTTCCCCTTCCTCCCAAACTTCACCATTCTTATTTCCATTTCCATACATACTGAGTGTTTCTATGCACTCTGAAAGAAAATGAGAGGATAAATGATAAAAAGAAGGAAACCGGAGAAGAGATCCTCCGGTGTTCATCATTAGTTAGTAGGTGTTCATAATCAATTAGTAGTGACGGACTGGAACTTCCTGAGAAAATGTCATTTTCGCATGCAACTCTTACGTGAATCGCCTCTGTAAACGGTTCCCAAAGTTGAGAAACATTTGTTTCTTAATTAATATCTAATTAAATTGATTTTGGCAATTAATTTCATGGAGGGATATATCATGTACATCCCCATGTATAGTACATTATAAAAATATATGCAAATATTTATTGTATATCTATACTTCATCGATGAATATGTGTTAATGGTGTATATTCTAATTTACTAGTTTTGCAAAGTTTGCAACCATTTCATAAATTTTACTAGAGATGAAGATAACCATGATATATCCCTCCACAAAATTCCATCACTAAACTCAACTTAATTTAAAAATAAAAGGATTTTACTTGATTTTATGAAATCATTTCTACCTGTGAATTCATCTAGAACTCATTCTATTTTCACGTGTGGTTTTATGAAGGAACCACCTATAAAAAATGTGTTTCCGCAAGCAGCCCATAATTAATTACCTTGATTCTCTACGATACAAACTTGTGCTTAAATAGGCTCAAGCACACTTAAGCACAGTTGCAAATTAACTTAAGCATCCTATCCACCCTTTAAGCACATGTGCAAATCATATGGTGAATAAAAATACCTGTTCTTCGCTAAGCACCTCCTCTGAGCTCTCCCATTGTACATGCTCGTAAATTATAGAAGGAAAAAAAAGAATAATGAAATCACTTGGATTGATAGGGTCCTAGACTAGTACGGGAACGCGTATTCGTGTTTTGAAAAAAAAATAGTCTTTATAGATACACAAACATCACGAACATGTATGTATACCCTCCAACATTATTGGAATATGTCGTAAAAGGTAGACAAGCAACGTGATAATCAATCAATACACAGAAAAACAGTGGGAACCATACAAGAAAAACAAAGAAACACAATGTACTCCGGATGTGTGTGTGTGTGTAGCAATGGTAGCAAGTGTAGTAGTATGTAACTACGGTTAATCGTCGCTCGAACTCGGTCCTGGCGCTGGCGCTGGCGCCGGTGCCGGCACCGGCGCGTCGGACTCGCCGCCGGATCTGGTCTTGGCCAGCTTCAAGTCCGCGTAGACAACTCGGCCTTCGGACTCACCGCCGCTGCCGTCGACACCCAGCACATGGATGTTGTTCTTGGCGGAGGCGGTCGCGGCGAGGAGCAACCCCACCAGGGCCAGGCTCAGCATGGCCACACGCATCTTGTCGCCTGACATGATCTCTTTATTGGTTTCGAGAGGCCTTTCCTAGCTCCACTCGGATCGATCTGTGGTCGCCTTTTGAAGAGGAGTTGAAGCAAGTTTTTATAGTGGTGGAGGCAGGGGTCACTTGTGGTGTGGGCGTAAGAATGGGAGCCCTGCTCGTCCTAATTTTGGGAGTGTTGGCATGCAGCCCTCCATTGCCAGCTCTGAATAGCCTTTTCAGAGTACAGGTGTGCTGCATAGCATCGTTCTTGGTAGCGTGCCATGGGTCGGTGGCTTTGTATTAGTATAGCATCATCTACGATATCAAATTAGTTTCACGTGTACAGTTGACAACAAAACAATCTGTTCTGTTAAGTTTGATTCATTTGGTGTTTATGTGAAGCACCTTCTGTACAAGAACATGATCGCCGCCTCGCCGGGTGCAGTAGTTCCGAGCAGCTGTATCCTCTCGTGCGGCACTACCCCTCCCTCGTGCTCTCACCGAGTCACCGCTGCCGCCTTGATTTTTCCATGGCGTTCCATTTGCGCATTAAGTTTATTTTTTACAAAAAAAAAAGTTATTTGAATCTTAAGTTAGACGCGTCTTACACATTGTTTTATACGTTCCCTCCTGTGTTGCCACAGTTTAGTGCTTCCATTCCATTAAGAGCACGCACTGCAGTAATAGTTGCTGTTGACACACTATTTGTACACGTCTTGGATGTGACATCGTTGGTACAAAATGATCCTAGACAACGATAATACAAAAATGAGCTTATTACGTTTTGGAAAAATAACTCTCCGGTATTTAAAAATATGTTTCACCTCCAGCGCCTCCAGGAGTACACGTTCATACTCCCTCCGTTCTCGGCACTTCTAAATTCATAACTTTTACTATTCATCTAGATATATATCTAAATACAAAATATATATCTAAATATAAAGTAAAAAACTACGAATTGCCAAAACGACCTACAATTTGGAAGGATGGATTGCTAAACCACACATAATCATTAAATCAATAGTGCTGCCGTAATTGGGCCGCAAGCATATATTCCAGTAAAGTGACAAATCAGCAACAACAGTACTTTTTTTCTTTCCTCCAAGGCAAAATAGGCATTTTAGTCTTTAAACTTTGCACCGAGGGTCAAATTAGTCCCTCAACTTTTATATTGGCCAATGTAGTTCCTCAACTTTTGTTTTTGATCAAACTCATCCTTTGTGCTCGTATGAAGCTCCATATTAGCATGAAACTGATGCGAAAAGTCTTTTATACCCTTGTCTCCTTCTTTCCCTCTTTAATTTCCACCCTTAGAAGTACAATAATAGTATGATCCAAAATAAATATGAGTATATATGTGTTTGTCGAGAAAGTATGAATCCACATATCCACCCTTAGAAGTACAATAATAGTATGATCCAAAATAAATATGAGTATACATGTGTTTGTCGAGAAAGTATGAATACATATGTGGAGCATGTATACCGTACTGCGAGTACATGTCAATTTCAATTTTAAAGCATGCGTACGTACACTGAATTGTATATGTACCAAAATAATATGAGTACATATTTGTTTGATTACATATATTTAGCATATCAAATTGTATATGTACCAAAATAATATGAGTACATACTTGTTTGATTACATACATTTAGCATATCAAATTCGTATGAGCACATGCATAACTTAAAGAGTATGACTAGATACGTTTTTTAGAAATCATATTATTTTGTGTAGTTAAAAAATATTACTGCTGTGTGCATGTATTAACGAAGTATGAGCACATGAAATCATATTATTTTGTGTAGTTAAAAAATATTACTGCTGTGTGCATGTATTAACGAAGTATGAGCACATACATGTACAAGAGTCAAGGGCAAAAATGACTTTTAGCACTAGTCTCATGCTAATTTGAAGCACCACATCAACATAAGGATGAGGTTGACAAAACATGAAAGTTGAGGAACTAAATTGGTCAATCTGAAAATTGAGGGACGAACTTGAACTTAATCATCCGAGTTCAAAGACCACAATGCCTATTTTCCCTTCCTCCAACTACTGTACTCATAAGACTCCCCAACTGTACATGCCATTACAATTACCATAATTCTGCTACAAGACCCTACGGCCTGGAGAGAAATCTATGAAATTCTTGTGATTTTACAGTGTAAGCTTTCACAAAATTTGCCTTTGCAGGCATGGTTCCACTAGAAGGAGCTCTCCTCCTCTTTCTCACACGGAATAAGAAATCCTCAGTATCAAGGACATAGGAAACCTGCAAATGTGATATCATACTTAGGCACTTGAAAAATACTGATGGTGATAAAATAGTGCAGCCCCATGGTCAAAATGACAGCAGACATTGAAAGGAGTCGGTACTCAGTAGTGTCTACAAAATAGGCAAGAGTGACTGTAGATTATGCAGTACAAATTGTATGTACCTTCGAGGTTTTGCAAGATATCTTGCATTCAAGACCATTGGAAAACATGACATTGTCCATGGTCTTCAGAGAAGCTGGGGAATCATCATTTCTCCCTTGCTTCCGCTTATTCCTGGAGTAAAGATGTAAAATCATGAAAGCGAACATGGAAATTAAAATCGAGGGGTCCATTATAATGCCAGGATAGTACCTCCTAAGGAAGACATCATCAGCCAATTTGGTATCTGAACTACTTGGCAGATAATCATTATAAAGATATTGTGAAAAGGTTGGATCATATGAGACAGCAGTCACTTCAGGTTTTTCATTCCCATACTCCATGAGCTGAACAGATAATCTTGTAGGATTTGAATGCTGCAGATTGCAAAAGAAAGTGTCTGTGATCCATAGTGGGAAGATCCAAACATGCAATGTGCAAAATAATTGATGCCCCTCCCCTCCCTCATGTGTAGTAAGATACAAGGATTCTTCAGATAAACATTGCATGGTACACTAAGTAAAAAAGTGCAGGTATATTTACGTAAGACACAAGAAATATAATATAAAGATTCTGAAATGGAACTTACGCATTCAAACCGATATATGCTCTCATCATGGAGGAGGACACGTGCATTTTCATGATATACCAGATCAAGGAACCTCCCAGGAGACCTGGACTTTTCATACAAATAAAGCTGGAGAAGCTTGTTGTCCATTTCATCAGATGCTATTACTTGAAGCTGCAGACGAATAGGAAAGAAAAGTTAATAATCTAGCTATTATGTGGTAAAATAGATATGGTCTATGCGCAACTTGCCTGCTTCACAACTTTGAATATCAGTTTATCTAAAGTAAAGAGAACGTATGATTGAGTCCCAATGATGGAGCGGCAGTCATCTTCAAATTTGGTGCTGTCAGAAGAACCATCAAGCAAGCTGTATAGTGCACTGATAAACCTGCACTAACAATACATTAGCTGTATACAACAGGCGATGTTTCCATGAAGGCTGAGGATTGAGATTTGAGAATATTACTTTGAATATTGATTTGGAGAACTTGCATCCTTTGAAGCCTTCCACTTCTTTTCTGATGTGGAAGAGTTTGTCTTAGCTGACAATATTCTCTCATATAAGATCTGCAATCAATACAAGTTAGCCAAGAAGACCACATAGGCACATACGACAAACCCTGCAAGATTATTGAAGAAACTAACCTGATGTAGCCTGAACAGAACATAAAACGAATCATTTCCATAAAACACACTTGTAACTTTATCTTCATGGTTTTGTAGTGTGGCGGCGACATACTTGTAAAGTGGTTTAACAGTACTGTGCAAACGTTCTGAAAATGGCAGCGATATTCCTACATCCAGATCTTGCGCCTCTGTAATCTCTGCCCCACCCTCACTTTGGGCCTTAGTATCAGGGTCCATGTCATCCTCTTCTTCCTCATGATCTTCACGAGAAAACTCCTCGCCACCACCATATTCACTGCCAGAGGCATCTTCACCAGCCTCAGATGCATTCTCACTATCCTCTGTAGACCGCTGGGCACTCTCATCAGCTTCATCATCTGCATCAGCATGATTCTCGCTGGTGAACTTGACAACTTCCTTATGTCTACCCTGTAGAGGTCTGCTGGCTGAACCTTCCTTTAGTTTAGAAGTTCCATTTGAAGCTTCAACTTGGAAAACACCAAAGTTTTCCTCTTCAAAATCACCATTAGGAGATAATTCACCCTCTTCTCTTTCAGGCTTTAAATTGTTGTGAGACCCAGAATATTCATTAAATGGATTAACACCCACTCTATACAAAGATGTGATCCTCCCAGCTTCCCTGTTCTGTTGAAATGATAATGCTTACATTAAAAAAATAAAATGAGTTTCCTCAATGTTTTTCAGGGAACAAATATGATGCACACCACTGAAAATTCTAACACTTCCATTTCCTGTTTTCATGCTTTTTTTTTCTTTCACCACGTATGCTTGAATTGAGTATTGAAAAACAAAGGTGGGGATAACACAGTCATAGCCACAGCCAAGGAAAGAAAATAGATCCAGTTTAAGAATGACCATACCCCTATAAACGGAATTGTTTCATTCCCACCCTTAAATTCAACCACAGCCTTAGCTCCAGTAGAGGAAGTACTACCTATCAGGTAAGATTAAACCATTGAGAACTGGTAATTAAATCACAATCAGTTATAAGCTAAGAAACAGAGTAAGGTTGCTAAAAAGGGTGATGAAAATAGTCAGCCAAACCTGCTACAAGGTCCATATTTGCTCTACCCTGATTTTTCTCGCTTGGAGAAAGATCAGTGTTCCCCACTGATCCTTTGGTGGAGATGTTTTGTGCAGTTAATGCAGCTACTTTGTCAGCTGCAGGACTGGTGTTTCGTACTCTTCTATGCCGTTCAGCATTTGGTAGGTCTTCGCCTCTGCTGAAAGCTTCCTCAGCTTCATGGGAATCATCTTGAGCATCTCCTGTAGCTTCATTGACAAATATAGCACGAGAAGGTTGTACACGTTCCTTTAGAATGTTTTCATCACCATTGGCAGGCTTAACAGCAACTGTACCATTTGTTGTTGCATTATTTCTTGTCTCACCAAATGCCAAACCAACTTTTCTGATTCGGCTCTTTGCTTTTACCATACCAGTATCTTCAGTGCCATAATCTCGATGCTGAACGCCCAATATAGGCTCCAAAAATGTTGTCCAGATTCTCATCACTTTGTCAACTTGATCTGAAGAACTGCAGAGTTCTCCACAAGAGTATTTGATGATCTGGTAAAGATCTTCGTGAATGTCTGAATCTACATACTCAAATGACATATTGGGAACTATAGGCCGCCTATTGCCAGCAGCAACAGCAAGTAGCACATCATCCCCCTTCCTTTTCTTCTCATTGATTTCTTTAATCTCAGCCAATAGAACTGTGCAAGGTCCATGAGGAAGGATAATACACAATTAATAGATTATTTCAGCGCTAATGCCTTGGAACAATAGAACATGTGCATACCTTTTGCGTTCAGATTCTTTGCATCTTGTTGTTTGAAATAGAAACTACGATGGTCAAGAGACTTGTGATAATTTTTTGCATATATTTCAGCCCAAACTTTATTAAAATCTGACTGGCACCTTGACCATTCCTCCTGCTTTTGTTTAAGCCTGGTTAAAATAACTGGCAATGCCACATCAGCATTTTTGCGAAGAACATCCACGACATCAAGTCCATGATCCCCATATAGCCGCTCAATGCACCTCATATTCAAAGCTATCAAGAGAAGCAAAAGTTCAATAATATGCATGCACTTCAACAAAAAGAGAAAGGATAAAACCACCGTACATATAAGCATTTTGATGCATGGTCAATTGCACACAAGTGAATGCTTACAAGTCAAATGTTCATCGATGTGGATAGAGCTGTCTGGTTTAAGTGATTTGTCCATCTTTTCTACCAACTCCTCAACACGCTTAATTGCCGCATTAACGGATTCCAACAGCATGTCCAGCTCAAACCTGAAATTAACCATCCAACAAGTTTTGACTATGATCTTTAGAGCTACTGTAACAGAATAGCAAGACCATCGAGTACCAAGAAATGCCATAAACTAGATGTTACACCGCCATGATGAGTGACAGATTGCAGTAGCACAAGAAACAAAGGGTCATTATGCACCTTGCCTAATCTTGTATGTCAGATTTAAGTTGCAGACTTAACTGAGTAACTGACTGAAGTTCCCATAGTTAGCTCTGCACTTTTAAGTAATGGTAATCCCTGAAGAAAAACTTAACCATCTACCGCTTGTGGTCCAAAAACAGGTACCAATAAACATACCAGATTTACTAAATGTAACTATACCCCCGTGGCCGAGTTGTTTTTTTAACGTAACAACAAAACAGTTGCTATGAATGAACAGTCATCATAGCAAAAGTCCTGGTTAGTTAGGTCCTTATAGAAATTTTATCTTTTAAACATGGAAGTTGTCAACCAATAAGAGTCAGCACTGCTATGTACCAACAATTAGGCATAGTCAAATAAGTAAAAAAAAAAGAACTCCATACCTGTCATCTTCACATCTAAACAAGCTTTCTTCATACTGATTTTTGCGCATGTGCTTAAACGAATAATCTTCACTTCCCGAGGTCACTGATACCCAGAGATCATTCAGCACTTCAGCTCCAATGTCAGTCAGGTTGCTCGCAGGAGGCATTGGATGCTGGAAAGGAAATGTAAAAACATGAGATGGCACGTAAGACATTATCATAAACTACAAAGAGTTGGATCAGCTCACATTTTCAGGCAAAAGTCGGTAACTTGGAGTGCACCGCTGACAGTTTGACAGATCAAGCTCTGATATTGGTTTGCACAGGTTATATTTTTCTTTGCTAGGGAATGCAGTAGCTTTGTTACTAGCTCCTTCCTTAGAATTGAATGGCGATACTTTTTCAGGTCTTCCTCTTTCCTTATATCTCTCTTTCTCAGGATCTCCATGCCCCTCCTTGTCTCCCTCTCTTTCCACAGTTTTAACTGTCCGTGATGTTTGCCCTTCATTCCAGAATACTAACATAAACATAAACATCCCTATAAAAGCATAACAAAAGAAAATAAAAGCTTCACAGCCAGCTTCACTTACTTTCTTTTAAGATTCCTTCCAGAAAGCCATCTGCAAAGTAAAAGGACCATTTAGAGATTGAAAAATACAATATACTCAAATACTAAATCACGGAAATACATCCAATAAAGTTGCATCCACAAAAAGTAACATGTGACCCACCTATGTTTTCACAGTGTTCCAAGAATTCACTGAATCCATTCACAAGATCCGGGTAGTGCTGAAGCGGCTCCTTTACCTGAAAATCAGAAACCTTTCCATCTTCAGAAAATTCAAAATAGATTTACCTACCCTAGTTGTCATATAGCAAGTCCCGTAGATCATTAGCTACCCTAGTTTTCATATAGCAAGTCCCATAGATCATTAGCTAGAAACTAGAATCAGCTTTAAAAATAATATCATCTTGGCTTACCAATCTTTTCAATTCACTTCTTGTAATAATTTCTTGGCTGTATATGTGAAGGCAGTTCAAGAATTCTCGGTAAGCTTCAGGCTCTAGCTTTACCTTCACTTTTTCGCAAAATTGAGACCCTTGTGTGCTTGAACCTGATTTTAGAATAGCAAGAGATGAATCAAGATTTAAAATGCCGAACAGGGGAAAAGAAGGCATACATCGATTCAGAATGTAATGCTATTGATTAAGAGGAACAAAAACACATGATGGATTCCAAAGTTCATATAAACCAAGGGGCAAACATCTGTACATGGACGAAGTAACATTAGTACTATTCAAATATTCAATGTGGCAAGAGACTCACTTTTCAGTACATAATTATCATTGAATGATAACGGAGAGATGCTAGGACCCCCTAGTGCATCATCACCGGTTTCCTCCAACTTTCTTTGAGGTTTGCGGCCACATAGCCCTCCATTGTCATATTTATCATTCCTTTCATAATCTCTTCTATCCTGACTGTGGCAGGCATTATTTTTCTCCTTAGTACACCTTCTCAGGAGATCATGCTCAGGATCAGGGCGATCAACACTGGAGGCACGATCAGCTGTTGACAGAAAAGCTCGCTCCCTCTGGAAAGAAAGAAAATAAGCACATACCAGAATTGTGGGGAGTAAATTATTAGGTTCAATAATTCTGGAGTTTAAAGGTATCTGCAGGAACAAGGACCTAATAGACAAAATTATTCCATGCACTTCCATGTTTTATTTGTGCACCACGACCAACAAGTACCATGGACAACTTTTCATCGACTTATGTTTATCCTAAAACACACGTAGAAAAAAAAAGTTTATCCATATACTATTACATCTCATTAATTTCATTAAACACGGTAAGACAGTTAGTGAAACTGATAGTAAGGGAAACAGGGGAACTTTTTTATTCTTCCTAACAAAACACTTTAGCCGTGGAAAAACTCCCAGCTAACTAGTACTCCATCCATCCATCAATGTAAGGCATATTTTGATTTGAAAAAGGTCAAAATTGGAATGTTTGGCCAACAATTTGTCAAATTATGCATGCGTTCAGTGTACAAATGTTGCACCAATAGATTCATATTCAAAGGAAATTTATGATTATGTATAAGAGAAATTAAAGGCTAGAATCCACCTATGAAGACTTTGTCCTAAAAAATACAACCTGCATTGATGGACGGAGAGAGCATATAGCAATCGATGCATTTGGAACTGCACACAGATGGTTTTATTTGTAGATTCACCTTGATGGTCTGAACACTCCTAGCAGAATGGATTACGGTGCTCTTCTCATCATTTCTGACTCTAGAGATGGTGGCTGCCTGCGGAGGCGTAGGGTTATCAGGCAAGAAGTGCTTGAACTCCTCAAGCAAATCAGGATGGCCATGGAACAGCTTCGCGACCTGCGGTGGACGAGAAGCGGTGAGGCAGAATTATGCAGTGGCATATACAAGGAACATGTGGAGGGAAGGCACGGTACCTCTTCGTAAACATCTTGGATGGGCTTGTTATGCATGCGGTACATGTTGAGGATCCCCAGGAATGACTTGTAGACATGATCCTCCTGCTGGAATCGGCTCTGAGGCGTAGAGGTAAAAATAATCAGATGGATGGTTTGCAGAGGCAAATCGGGAGTGGGGCGGAGACGAATGACACGATACGAAACCTTAATCGTGTTGACAAAGCTGATGGCCTTGGCAAAATCGACGGGCTTCTTCTCGAGGTCCTCGTGCTTGATCTCATATCCCTTGGGGAGGAAGGCGTTGAAGCCGAGGATTAGGTCGGGGTAGCCGTGGAACAGGGTCTTGACGCGGACGATGACGCCGGCGGTGTCGATCTTGTTGCTCTTGAAATCGCGCATGACCTCGAGGAACTCGTCGTACTTCTGGCGCTTGTCCTGGAACTTCTCCTTGACGGACTTGAGGTAGGTGAGGGCATCGGTGGTGGTGAGGTTCCCCTGCGGCGGGGCCGCCGCCGGCGGCGGCGGCATGTGGAATGGATGGTGGGGGGAGATGGGGGAGGGAATGGGATCACTCCCCTCAAGGACTCGACTGGATTGGATTGGATCGCGAGGGCAAGGGACCCTGCCGTCGTCGAATCCAATCCACCGGCGCGGCGGCGGCGGCACCTGACGGCGCGGCGGCGAGATGGATCCGATGCCGGCCTCTCGACTGGTACGATCGAGCACTCCCTGTTTCTCTCCTGCTTTCCCCCGGTTTCTCCCCCCTCTCGGCCTCTTCTCCTCTCCCCTCTCAAAAAACCACAGCAGATAGATGATCTGCTCACGCCGGATCGCCGACGCCGCAAAAAGAGGCGAGAGGTAACCCAAACGGTCTTCCCTTCTTCTCCGACTCCGCTCAGTCCTGCGGCTCTCTCCCACCCAGGATTGATCTGGGCCGTCCGATCGGAGATCGAAGAACTGGTCCACCGCCCAGTCTTTTTTCGTCAAACAAACGAGTTTTTACTTTATCAGGTCTTAAAAAACAGGTGACCAAAATTTGCAACGTTTCAGGTGAAGAATGGTAAGATTTAAGGTTTTTATACAAATAGGGTTTGAAAAGATTGCAAAACCAGCAAAGAAGATAATTAGTGAGCAGGATACCATGGTTGATAAATGAATGGTGGTATGCAAATATTAGAGATGGGGACCCCTAAAATGCGAAGATTTACATGACGAAGGACAGTGGCGGGTCCAGCTATGAGAAAGCCGTTGCAATGGTGAGAGAAAAGGGCAATATAGATATAATGATAAGAGTTGGCAAGAGTAATACAAGAACAATATCATGTGTAGAGAGTATAGATTGCGTGAAACAGATATTACCGATATTTTGATATGGTAAAAAAAAGTTAAGCATCCTATTTTAGTTTATCTCTATTGTCCGTCAAGTGCACCGGTCAACCTTCATGCTAGTACGCTACCATAACTTGTAACTATAGCATCTATTATTATTTCACCACTCTACAAAGTATATGTAAGAAGTGTCAGACTATGAAAAAAATGCTTCTTTACTTTAGAACTAAAATAAATAATTTTTCACAACTATGGTTATCTCATCTAGTATAGCTATGTTCTCTTTTTAATTGGATGATTCTGCTTTTGTCATATAAATTTTTCATGGCAACTTTTTAACAACCAAATGGCTCAATGCTCTCCCTATCTTTGCTATCTCTCACATACCCAGTAGCTCATGTTGGGATGAGCGCAACCATCAAGCACCCAATCTAATAACCCACCACTTTAGGTGTCTTCGTACAAAAATATAATTAGTTATGATTAGTATGTCATACTCATTGTATTCATTATGCTTGCTATGTTATTTGAATCTTATTTGTCCATGTTCCTTATATTTATCGCGAGCAATAAAAACATTAGGTCCTAATAGTAACTAATCAAGTGCAATCAACTGCAAATGTAGTACCAACAAATAGGTTTTTTAATTTTTTTACCAACTTCATATTTTTCTGATTTGAATGAATTAGTTATGATTTTTTTATTAAATTATTTTTAAAATGTATAGAAAATGCAAAATCATCTTAAAAAAACATCCAAAGGACTAAATTTGTCAGGTTTTGATAGCTGGATGGCCCTTCTATCTGTTTTTACTAGTGGATTGAAAATTAGGCTTTTGTGATTGTTGGGGTGAAAATTGAATTTTTCCCTTTATAATAATATCAATAATTTTGAAAAAAAAAGCTAACACTTCCGTCCCCCACGAACGCTCCATCTCCCCATCCGCCGCCTCCGGCCGCCTCTTCCCGCCCGCCGCCCCCCGCCTCCCGCTTGCTCCCGGCGTCTCTGCCTCCTCTCTCGCTCCTGCCACTACCGCATGCTTGCCTGCCGTCACCAGGCGCGCCCCATGGTCTCTCCCTCCAGTCTGCAATGGCCGTTTTCGAAGTCACCCGCGTCCGCGTGGCGGGTGATAGATAGCGTCCTCAGCCTCCGCCATCGGAGGTTCCCACGGATTAACCGGGTGACCGGGACCCTAGCGGCGCGGAGACGGAGAGGCGCCAAAGCCGTTGTCCGCGCCTCGTCTGGATGTTCTTCGATCACTGTCGTCGTACCGCTGCTTCCGTCTTTTCCTCGGCGAGTTAAGCAGCAGCCCGTTCGTCCAGGTCCAATTAGTTGCCTTCGCCGTGAGAGCATGAACACGAGTCGTGCTCCTTCCTTCCTTCATTCCTTTTCTTTTTACCGATCAATTGGGGATGAAAGAATGGCACCAGGAAGGCAGGAAGTCGGGGGCCATGCGTGCTGAATGTTGGATAAGGTAGCGGGAAATATTACGGGTACATTTGCTCTTGTTCCAAAGATCAATTTGCAGTATTCTTTTCTACCCCTCGAGGGGTCTGGGATGCATTCTTGGTACCATTTTCATTTTGGGTTCTTTAATGCGACCTCCAATGATCCCAATGCAGAGAACTTCATTTGGCAGGAGTCATTTGAATCCAAGGCCAAGGAACATGACTAGTGGAGCTATGCATTTTGATGGTATGTGCATTCCCCTTTATTTACTCCAGTACACGTCTTCACATCACGCACAGTACTACAAATGTTTTGGAGCAACAATGCTGCTGTATTAACTATCTTTACGGGTTGTCTGATGTTCTTTCAATTACATGTTTTATGCTATCTAGATAAAGAACCTTCTTGTTTGATATACCTAAGCCAAAAAAGCTTCATGTTTTTTTTTCCTTTGGCCAACTTGACTTATTCTAGATCATCAAAACCAACTGTACACTTTAGCTCGCAAGAGGGCCACACTTTATATGAGTCACTGGTACACTGGATCTTGTCGAATGAAATGAATCTTACCATAGTTGTCGTTATGAACCAATTTTCAAACTTGGACCTGTAACTTGTGCAAGTTTCTCTTTCGTATAGGTTGTTGCATGTGCATATCTTTACTCACACTTGTACGCCTAGCCCCTTTTCAGCATTGTGGATGGAGTTGCACCTTCATAGGTTTGACTTACTCTCTGCTCCAAGCCAGTCAAACTCTAGAAAGACAAAATGCACACACATAAAACTGTAGCAGAGCTTATGGCATTCTGACCGCTTGAACTAGTGAAATACAGCTCATTTAGTTTGGGTTCTCATTTGTCTATGTTGTTTCCTTACCACTACTGTGTGTATCCTTTATGAAATCAACAAGTTAGAACCATATATTGAATATGAAACTATTTAGAACATATTTTAAAAACTGAAATTTCTCATTAATTTCAGAATATCATTCAATTCCTGTAAGAATCAGAAACGAAAAATACCTGCCTTCCAAACGGGGTCCCTTTGAAGAGAAAATCACCTTGTATTACTGAGGAAAACAGAAGGGACCACGAAGAAAAATGGAAGTGATTGGAAGAACTGAAGAAGCATCAGTATTGATCTTCATAGAGTCAGTATAGCTACTACAGCAAAATTAAGGTCTATTTTCTCCCGGGACATAAAGTATGGAGTATCTTGTTGCACTCTTTGCTAATTACAACATATAGTGTGCTTTCCTTCTGTTATGGTAGAATAGGAAACTACTTCTGAAAGGGAAACATAAGTCTATGGTGAATGAATCATGTTGGAAATTTCACCGCTGCTACTTCAAAATCATATAGGAAAATTTATATATTTTAAGAGCTGACCTGATCAACAGTGTAAACCAATTATCTCACTGGTTCATTCTAAAGCTATGGTGAATTGTAGCTGAAACTATGCCTTTTGAGGCAAGTTTATGTTCACAATAAAGACTGCAGTGCTAGTTATGTCTCCACAATTTGGATAATTTGCACATTCCCATGTGTAGGCATGCTAGTGTGGTCATGTTTTTTCCCCCATAGTTGGGTATGGTGCTCAGGAATTCCTTATCAGCAAGTAGATAGACAAATTAATTGACTAGTAACATTTTTAGTCACTGCTTAGGATATTGGCAAATCCCTTGTCTGGGATCTAGATTCAAAGAGCATGGAAAATAAAAATTAAGGATTCTACGAATATAAATGAATTGCTAATTTTTGAAAAGATGGAGCTTCCAGTTGAAATTTGGAAGCCTTTATTTCCCCCTGCTTTCAAGGGTCGTGACGCCCTAAACTAATGCTCCAAGCTACACATTTTTTTTTCTCAAACACGCAGTTCATTAAGAAGAGAGAAACAAACGTACAGAAAACACACCCACACAGAACTATTTTACAGTAGCGCCCCTTCTACACAAGGCAACCAAATGCCTTGGCGGTCTAAGAACCCAAGGCAAGCGTCCTTGACAGCAACTCCCTAAGCGCAGATGCTCCAGCCATACCCCAGAGGCCGCTCTCGTTTGCCACTGCAAGCAGCACCTCTGAGATGGTTGGCATCGCACCATTGAATACAATATTGTTGCAATGTTTCCAGAGCTCCCAGGCGACTAAAATGATCAAGGAGTTCGATCTTTTTCTCAAAGCATTAAGTACTCCCTGTGCTGCTTTGAACCAGCAGAAGTGATTATTCATGGTCTGAGGCGCCAGAGCAGACAAGTCCAATCTCTGGAGAATGATTGCCCATACCTGCCGAGAAAGAGATGCAAGAAACAAGGATATGCTGGATTGACTCCTCTGCCTGATCGCAAAAAGAGCATGCTGCAGGATGAGGCAGACCTCGTTTGGCAAGCCTGTCTGCTGTCCAACATCTGTTGTTGATGGCAAGCCAGATGAAAAACTTGCAGCCCATTGGAGCCCAAGTCTTCCAGATCCTATTCCAAGTGGCAAATTTGATAGATTCAACAAAGAAAGCATTGCAGGCAGATTCACTGAAATACTGACCAGATTTGGTGAAGCACCATCGATGCTGATTAGGGGTGTCTTCATGCAGGATAGTCCCTTCAATTAGATCCCATAAGAGCAGATATTCAATAAGCACCAGGACAGTAAGGGCACCTCTTATATCAGCGACCCATCTGTGACCTGCAAGTGCCTGCGCCACTGTCCTCTGCTTGATGGCTCTCCGAGAGATCAGGGCGAAGAGATGGAGCCAATTCAGAGACCGTTTTGCCCAACAACCAACGGTCAGATCAGAACTTGGTATTTCTTCCACTGCCTACAATCCAAGGTACATATCAAAACCTACAAAAGTTCTATCTAGACGTCCACTATGGTTCGTCTATGTATTGCTATCCGGTTCTAGATCTGACTACACATGGCAGTTCTAGGAAAGTAAAGAGCAATAAGTAATGCAGGATGCGAATGTAAAAATTGTAGAGAGATGCAAACTCCCGCATGATGACTTTTTACTGATGTACCCTGTCCATTAGGTCTGTGTTTGATGTAGGCGTGAAATCTTCTTGCTCCAAACACCCATGATGCAATTCAAAGGTGAAGTTGGGATTGGTCAGGAATAGGATCGCTCAGCAAATAAGGTGAACAAGAACAAGGAGATAATATTTTAACGGGAAAGCCCTGGTAGGAGAAAACCACAGGCGCACAACCTGGTATGGCCAATATAGGAGGAACTTATTTGGCTTAGAGGTACATACATGTATGGAGATACAAAACAACATGTAGCCAAAGATGGACACTAATTTCTTGTAATGGGGTAATCCCGCTTCAGATGTACTAGTCCTTCACTCCCATAAACCTCCTGGGGTTCATGGTTGGCTCCTTACCTCCAGGGGCTTATACCTTGTTTTGCAAGCTAGATTGCACTGACATATTGGCATTCATCAGCTGCTTGATTGCTGACACCTGTTGACCATTTCCATCAGAATGGCAAATGAGCTATATGTGGCATATTTGCCTAATAGAAAATATGCAAATGGGTCCAATTAAATTTTACTTGCCGCCTGCCAGTCACGGAATTCCTCCATTACCTTGAGCAATATATGTGCCTTTTATCATGTATATCGCTTGGCATGTTGCAGCTAAATGATCTTTGTTACATAGAAACAATATTGGTGTGCTAATTGTTAAATTTGTACCAATTGCATCTCTTTTGATTGTGCTTTCTTTGTCTTTACTCTGCTTACAATTAATTTTCTTTTTCTCTGGGAATACCCATGTACCGCAATGCCATATCTGACAGCAATACTGCTTGCAATTCTTACAGAGGCGAGAACCAATTTCTTTCTTCTTTCCTAGTTTTGATCAACATATATGACCTTAAAGGCTGCTACATGGCATCGACAAGAGTACTAAAACTACAAAACTAATGATGGCCGTATATGTGGTGAGTTCATTTCTTGCTAATCCTTTTCTTTTAGCAAATCTCTTGTTTGTTCACCGGATTTTGTTGGTCTATCTAGGTGCGTAGTCAGTGCTAGCGAGACCAGATTAATAAATCCTATGGTTTAGGTGGATAATCTGTTGTGGGACACATATGTTGGACTAATTAACAATGCAACTGAAGGAGTATTCAACTTAATCTTGGCCCATATAGATTGTGGCAGCTAGGTAGGGCAATGATGATCTGCGCCTCATTTGAATTGGTTTAGACCAGCTGGTTGTCCCTCTTGTTGTACCATGTGCATAAGTTGACATGCAGCTTACGTAGACATCAAGCAAACAGTTGGTGGCTGCTTGTGTCCCCAATTATTCTTGTGTATGCATGTAAATAGTCTAGTTCTTTGGTTGGCCTTAGCTTCTAGACTCCAATCTCTTTCTTATTAGCGCACACGGTGTGTCCTCCATCTTAGCTATTACCCTAACTGGATCATGCATTGTGCCATAATTCAGTCATCCGAGTCACTTTATTATTTTTTATTTTTTTTTGTAAAAGTCACAAGAAATGTAAGTAATAGTATGAAAGTATAATTCATGACAAATCTGCCAGTAGCATTGTGAACTTGTTAAATGCTATCAACTTTGTGTGAGCAAAGTTTTCGAGTGGTCTGTCTGAGTCTTAAATAAAAAAACGCGACGTAGCTGCATCGACGGTAGCCGTGGAAAAGATTGGGAGAAATTTCTTTCGGAATTCGGTCTTATTTCCTGGTCAAACTCTGGCAGAACCCCATCAATCGCGGCTGCTGATTCCACTGGAGTTGAGAGGGTCCAACTAACCCAAATTGCTGACTCAAAACACTTTGACTTTTTCTCTCTTGTCCTGCATTGAGCAGAAAAATAAAAAAAATGGGTACTCGGCGTCGATGATGACTTCTTTAGACTTGGATCAAGCCCTAGGCACACCACTACCCATGCATAGAATAGTAGTATAAAAAAACCCCTGAAATCTCATACGTTTCTGACGATGCAGATGTACATGTTTCGTCAGCGCTTATGCTGGGAAAGGCGAAGCTGATGGTATGTATTCAACCACCGTGCTCGGCTCGTCCATGTGACCGTACTCGTAGCCCATCCACACATTATCTGATACGCTAGCAGCCATGCATCACTGGATCCTCCTGCTGATCTATACTATAATAATAATATAACTGGATTATTAGCAGCTAGCATTAGTAGATGGTTCTGTATTTGCTACCTCATCCCTTCCAAATTATAGTTTATTTTGTTTTTTATTCTAAGTTAAACTCCTCTAATCATGATCAACTTTATAGAAAAATATAATTTGAAACTAAGAGAGAGTAGTACTAATTGCATCCTGTTCGACCTTAGTTTTGGTTAAGATTCTTATCTACGCTCAGCTACATGGAAATATGGAATCACATGGAGCACAGATTTTGAGAATTATTTGACCTAATTGAAAAAAAACTTGCTAGTAATTTAACCACACTTGCTGTGCAAATTGAATCGAACTGTTTGGCATGAAATTCCTACAATTAATAGCCACGTGATCGAAGGCTATTCCTGCGGATGCGGTGGCCAATCTCGAAACAAGACTTGCATATTATATTGGTCTCTAGAAGATCAAGATGCATATTGGTCTCTACAAGATCAAGATGCATGACGGGTGGATGGAAAAGCAAGCGATTGACTCCACCTTTTGATCTTGTGCAATGCTAGCTAAAAGTAATTAAAAACTTAGGGTTCTGGCATCTTAGTGTATAAGTACAACGTCATATATACTCAGCTGCTCAATGAATGAACGGCTTTGATATGATTCTCATCTCAGTGGGAATGGAAAGAAACAAAAAAAAAGGAGACGAGACCTTCTAGAAGCTGTGGAAAGGAAGGCCAGAAATTGAAATCTCAAGGACTAATTAGTGAGGGCAGATCAATGCATATGTCATATGTGTATGTATAGGATTGATTTTTCAGGTGACAATCTGCATGGCATGGTAGAAAACATTTTTTATGCTAAAAAAAAGGATAGCAGTAAACTGAAGGCTCGGACATAGACCATGTGAAGGGTATCTGCTAGGCAGCTACAATTCCGAGGAGAGAAGCACTTGTGAAACCGAAACTACAGATTCGATTCGTGTACAAGTCTGGCCATTATGTTATTCCAGGAAAGCAGTAAACTCTTTCCCATGTTTTTTCTAAAAAAGAAAAGAAAAGTTGGTGTGTTGTGAGTAAATAAACCGATGCAATTGCATGTGCAGGTTGACTACTACTTCCTCCGTTTCAAATTGTAGATCGTTTTAGCTTTTTTAGGTACATAGTTTATACTATGCACTTAAATATAGTGTATGTCTA
Source organism: Setaria italica (assembly GCF_000263155.2). Classification (NCBI taxonomy): domain Eukaryota; kingdom Viridiplantae; phylum Streptophyta; class Magnoliopsida; order Poales; family Poaceae; genus Setaria; species Setaria italica. The sequence continues at coordinate 7,894,490 of NC_028452.1, read as the reverse complement.
GGTACATAATAATACCTATGAACCTACAAAAGCCTAAACGACCTACAATTTGTAACGGAGGGAGCACATACAATCGCGTACATACAAAAGTAATGTTTTTCGTGTTGATTAGTAGTTATTTGAAACCTTTTTTTTATGAAACCCCGTGTTGATTAGTAGTGAATGAAAGGCTTAAAAGTTTGATTGATGAGTACATTTCTGCGCCGGACCGTACGTACGTGTGGCCAATAAAGTCTGTATATGTAGGCGGAATTTCTTTCCTTTTTCTTTCTGTAATATAGTCGTAGATACGAATATTGCATACAATTCTCCGATCAGACTGAGGAGGAACTACTAGTAGAGTGGATAGAAAGTATGTGTGAAAGGATTTTTGTAACGGAACGGGAAGGGAAGGTTCTAATGGATTTCCTGCGGAGGTCAAGACGTACACCACGGGAAACAGGGGGTAATAAGATTGGCAGTAATCCCCAGCACGTCACAGGATTTGACTGGAAAGAGGGAGTTTGTTGACGCAAGGGACGCGTCTAGAATTCGTTGCGGTCGCCACGCTTGACGACGCTCTATACTCCCCAGTATACTAGTGCTGTATACGTTCATTCTTCATTTCTTCTCCTTAGTACTTTTCCGGTTCACATCAAGAATTGTTAGTACTTTTCCTGTTCGCATCAGGTACTATTACCATGATTAAGTCGTTTATTTAACCGACCATCATCTAGAAGAAACAGAGAAAGAAAGAAAGAGAGAGAGCCGTCACATCAGTCAGGCAGGGAGAGGGAGGCGAAGAGGAGGAATTTCTTGGCAACCAAGGGGGAGGGAGAGAGAAGCAGGGGAAATAGAAGGGGAGAAGTCAACCATGCATATAGAATGCCGTCCCCCACGGCTGCGACTGGCGAGCACGAGATTCCAAATCCACCTGCCTCTCTCCCTCCAGGCTCCAGCTCCACCACCAGACCAGACCATGGAGGAGGCCGGACCAACGACCAAACCACCGAGCCGGCGGGCCGGCCCCGGCCTGCACTGTTAGCCTGGCGCGGCTCGCCCTGCTGGATTTGATCCGGTCTCCCCTGGCTTGCTTGCTTGGCAACTCCCCAAGACCCCAACAACGCGGCTGCTCCTCCATTTTCTTATCGTCCGCGCGGAGCTTTCCACGGGAGAGGCAAACCAACAAGCATACACACCATAGGACACCACCACATAAATTTCTCCGGCGGGCACGCCGTGGTCTGGAGCTCAATTCGTTTCTTTCCCTCCTCCCATTCTCCAATCCTTCCTCTTCTTATTCTTCTTAGTAGTAGTGTTAGGGTAGAGCTCCCTCTGCGGCCTCCCAATCTTGCTTAGCCAAGTAGTAAGCTGATTCATTCCACCGCTGCCGCGCGCAAACCAAATCCATACAATGGCCGGCGAGCAAGGGGACGACCCCAACCCCGACAGGCGGCGGCGGAGGCGGCGGAGGGCGTCGCTGCGGCTCAGCAGGCTCTACAGCTTCGCGTGCGGCCGGCGGCCCAGCGTCGCAGACGACCGCTCCGAGTCCAGGATCGGGGGCCCGGGCTACTCGCGGGTGGTCAACGCCGGCGCCGCCGCCCTCCGCCTGCAGCAGCAGCAGCAGGACCCTACTGCAGCGGAGCAGCTCACCATCGCCAGCTCCAGCAACTCCATCTCCACCACCAAGTACAGCCTGCTCACCTTCCTGCCCAAGTCCCTCTTCGAGCAGTTCCGCCGCGTCGCCAACGTCTACTTCCTCGCCACCGCCTGCCTCACCTACACGGACCTCGCGCCCTTCTCCTCCACCACCGCCGTCTTGCCGCTCGTCATCGTCATCGTCGCCACCATGGTCAAGGAGGCCGTCGAGGACTGGAGAAGGAAGCAGCAGGTAACTATCTTAATTACTACTACCACTACTGTACTTAGTGTACTATCCACCTCTTGGCTTCTCAGCCTTCAGAGTTCAGACACGAACCATCAGTAACAACTCACTCACCGTGGACGATGAATTCCATCCGGCCAGGACACCGAGGTGAACAACAGGAGGACCAGAATCTTCCACGACGGCGCCTTCCTCGACGCCAAATGGAAGGACATCCGCGTCGGCGACATCGTCAAGGTCGAGAAGGATGAGTTCTTCCCGGCCGACCTCGTCCTGCTCTCGTCCAGCTACGAGGACGCCATCTGCTATGTCGAGACCATGAACCTCGACGGCGAGACCAACCTGAAGCTCAAGCAGTCCCTGGAGGCCACCTCCAGCTCGCTGCCGGACGACGAGAGCTTCGGGGGCTTCGGGGCCGTGATAAGGTGCGAGGACCCCAACGCGCACCTCTACTCGTTCGTCGGCAACATCGAGATCGAAGGTCAGGAGCCGCAGCAGCAGCAGCACCCTCTCTCGCCGCAGCAGCTCCTCCTCAGGGACTCCAAGCTCCGCAACACCGACTTCGTGTACGGCGCCGTCGTCTTCACGGGCCATGACACCAAGGTTATGCAGAACGCCATGAAGGCCCCCTCCAAGAGGAGCAACATCGAGAGGAAGATGGACCGTATCATCTACCTCCTCCTGTCTTCGCTCGTCCTGATCTCGGTCGTCGGCTCCATTTTCTTCGGCATCGCAACCAGGGATGACCTGCGAGACGGCAGGATGAAGAGATGGTACCTTAGGCCTGATGACACCACCATCTACTTTGATCCGAACAGGGCAGCAATATCTTCAGTGCTCCACTTCTTGACAGCCATGATGCTTTACGGCAACTTCATCCCAATCTCCCTCTACATCTCCATCGAGATCGTCAAGCTCCTGCAGGCGCTCTTCATCAACCAGGACATCCACATGTACCATGAAGAGACCGACACGCCAGCTCATGCTAGAACGTCCAACTTGAATGAGGAGCTGGGCCAAGTCGACACGATCCTCACAGATAAAACCGGGACTTTGACTTGCAACTCCATGGAGTTCATCAAATGTTCGATTGCGGGGAGGGCGTATGGTCGTGGCATCACAGAGGTCGAGAGAGCAATGGCCAAGAGGAAAGGCACCCCAATGATCGCCGACATGGACAATGGCAACCAGCATTTTCAGCCCGAGGGGAAGGTTGCAGTCAAAGGATTTAATTTCACGGATGAGCGCGTCATGGACGGTAACTGGGTTAGCCAACCCCACTCTCATGTCATCGAGATGTTCTTCCGGCTGCTGGCAGTTTGTCACACATGCATACCTGAAGTTGACGAAGAATCAGGGAAAATCTCATACGAAGCAGAGTCCCCCGATGAGGCAGCTTTTGTTGTTGCAGCACGGGAACTTGGTTTCACATTTTACCGACGGACTCAGACAGATGTTTTTCTACACGAGTTGGATCCTGTGTCCGGAAAACAAGTTGACAGGTATGAGCTTGAACTTTGTTTTAGTTTTCTGGAAAAGTTTAGGAGTGACATACATTGGCATCCTTTCCTTGTTTTCATTAAAAAATCATGAGTGGTCAGATAATTGGTGCAATACAAAACTTAATTTTATAATTCTTTTGGCAGATCATATAGGATCTTGAATGTCCTTGAGTTCAACAGTGCTCGGAAGCGGATGTCAGTAATAGTTAAGAACGAGGAGGGGAAAACATTTCTGTTCAGTAAAGGCGCTGACAGGTATGTTCTGTTCTCTATTCAGTATCCTGCTGGGATGTGAGAAATACTCTGCTGGGATGTGTTTTTTTTTAATACTCTGCTGGGACATGTTAAATACTGCAAGCTGATAACATGATGCATCAGCTTCTGATCTCCTTACTTATGCAATGGCTTTCTCTTGACTTGATCTTGATATATGCAGTGTAATGTTTGAAAGGCTATCTGGTTCTCAGAGTGCGTATAGAGAAGTGACCCAACAGCACATAAATGAATACGCTGATGCTGGTTTGCGAACACTAGTTCTCGCATACCGTGAGCTGGAGGAGGATGAATATGCATATTTTGACAGAAAGTTCACAGCAGCCAAGAATTCTATCAGTGCTGATAGAGATGAAAAGATCGAAGAGGCTGCAGATTCGCTGGAGAGGGATCTTATCCTTCTTGGTGCTACTGCTGTTGAGGATAAACTACAAAAGGGGGTGAGAGAGTCTTCTTCCATGTGGTAATCTGTGGCAATCTAAGAATTCTCTTCAGTTTGCTCATTAGTGTTCAATTTTCTAGGTGCCTGAATGCGTTGACAAACTTGCTCAAGCTGGCATCAAGATATGGGTGCTGACAGGCGACAAGATGGAGACCGCTATCAACATTGGGTATGCCATCTCTCCTAACGGTTTTTGGTACTGATGGAAATACATAGTAAATTTCATGAACTTAAAATACATTACTATTTCTTCACAGATATGCCTGCAGTCTATTAAGACAAGGAATGAAGCAAATAACCATTACTCTGGAGACAGCAGATATCATTGCGTTGGAGAAAGGCAGCGATAAGGCTGCCATAACCAAGGTAGGAAAGTCCTATCAATTGTAATTAGTAAGGTTTTACGTAGCACACAGATGCGTTTTCTTTTTACAAAAGAAACACCAGAATTGTGCCCGCCTCTGTCGATGCTGCATATTTTATTTTCATTTCATACTATGTATTGGAGCTTTTTTGTTTTTTGTTGTGGAGTATATTATGAGGATGATAATTTTGTTAATCTATTGTCCGGAAAAAAATAATTCTGTCAATCTTCTGATATATTGCAGGCATCAAAGGATAGTGTGGTGCGGCAAATAAATGAGGGAAAGAAACTTGCAAATGCATCTGCTGGTGAAACCTATGCCTTGATTATTGACGGGAAGTCGCTTACATATGCGCTGGAGGACGACACGAAGGCAATGTTCCTTGATCTTGCAATTGGTTGCGGATCAGTCATTTGCTGCCGTTCTTCACCCAAGCAGAAAGCACTTGTAAGCTCAAAGGCATCTCAAATCTTTTTTTTCCCTCTCTTTTTGCATGAAAAGTATTTCCGTTCTAAACTGCCATTTTTACTGGTGATTCAGGTGACTAGGCTTGTCAAAACTGGCACTGGTAAGGTCACATTGGCAATTGGTGATGGTGCGAACGATGTCGGCATGATTCAGGAGGCAGATATTGGGGTTGGGATCAGTGGTGCTGAAGGAATGCAGGTTTGTTGCTACTACTCACACCCACCGAATTTCAACTCCAAGAGGAATCTCGTGGAATTACGTTCTAACCAGCTCTGGTATTGCTCACCAGGCCGTCATGGCAAGTGATGTTTCCATCGCCCAGTTCCGCTTCCTGGAGCGCCTGCTACTTGTGCATGGCCATTGGTGCTACAGCAGGATCTCATCAATGGTACGCGCCTTTAGTTTTGAATGCATGCTGCTGCTGCGAGCTGGCGTTCGCACTTCCTTTTGTGAGTTGGCTGAATGAACGGCTGATTGTGCTTCATTTGCCGAATCCACAGATATGCTACTTCTTCTACAAGAACATCACGTTTGGCGTGACCCTGTTCTTGTACGAGGCGTACACATCGTTTTCAGGCCAGGCTTTCTACAACGACTGGGCGCTGGCGTGCTACAACGTCTTCTTCACGTCGCTCCCTGTGGTCGCCATGGGCGTCTTCGACCAGGATGTTTCTGCTCGCTTCTGTCTCAAGGTACCATCTGCCATCTGAGCTATGTGATTTGTTTGGGGTCGATATGGAAATGCGCCGCGATCGTCACCCTTACTGACTGTTACTACTGTATTTGGCAATGCAGTTCCCGATGCTGTACCAGGAGGGCCCTCAGAACCTGCTGTTCCGGTGGCGGAGGATCCTCGGGTGGGTGGCGTACGGCGTCGTCAGCGCCGTGATCATCTTCTTCCTCACCACGGCGTCGCTGGGGCACGAGGCGTTCCGGCGGGGCGGGGAGGTGGCCGACAAGGCGGCGCTCGGCGCCGCGGCGTACACGTGCGTGGTCTGGGCCGTGAACGCCCAGATGGCGATCACAGTGAGCTACTTCACCCTGGTCCAGCACGCCTGCATCTGGGCCAGCGTCGCCCTCTGGTACGTCTTCCTCGCCGCGTACGGCGCCATCACGCCAGACTTCTCCACCGACTACTACATGGTGTTCGCCGACGCGCTGGCGGGGGCGCCGTCGTACTGGGCGGTGACGCTGCTGGTGCCCGCCGCGGCGCTGGTGCCCTACTTCGCCTACGCCGCGGCCAAGTCGTGGTTCTTCCCGGACTACCACAACCAGATACAGTGGCTGCGGCACAGGGAGAGGGCGCACCCGGACCCGGAGACCAGCGCCGGCGTCGAGTTCGGCCACGCCCTGCGCCAGTTCTCGGTGCGGTCCACCGGCGTCGGCGTGTCGGCGCGCCGCGACGCCGCGGCGGTGCTCCGCCGCATCAACGGCACGCAGCAGGTTCACCACGCGGATTCGCCACAGCAGCTGGAGGTGTCGTGACAACTGATCAGCATATGTATGTAGAGAGAGATAGATACATTATTGGTATGTTGTAAATACAAGAGGAAAATTAAAGCAGTTGGCTAGGAAGAGCTAGCTAGGGTGTCAAGGCAACACGAGTGTACATGAGGGTGGGAGTGCCCATGTGTCCAGTAGGACTGTAGGAGGAGCCAATATTTTTGAATGGAGTAGGAATGGGTAGATGATGTACATTTGGATGGAGGGAGGGATAAAGTTAGTTTTCATTCTTTAGTTTTCCCCCCCGTTAATGAATTTGGGGGTGATTAATTTTTTTTCATTTCTTTTGTTCTTAACAATAATATATATAAATCAAGGCAGGAAATATGAATAAAGCCTCTTCTTTTTATTCATGAATTATTTGGTCTTTCAGTCCGGACAGAGTCACATGAATCACGAGGCAGGATGAAATGAATGGGTCCGGTGGGTCGAAAAGCTGCCTGCGCTTCCTAAATTGACTCTTGAGTGCCCTGAATATCGAGGGTTTGGTCCTCTCGTGATGGCATGGTCAAATCTGATGTCTATACTCTTTTATGATGAGAAACTGATGTCTACTCTTCGTGGGACCTCAATTCAAGTAGCATTTTCCCGTGTTTCCTTCGTCCTGTCCGTTTTGCCTTTCTTTCTCTGGTTATTTCTCTGTCTCGACTCCTGCTTCTGGAAGGAGGAGGAGATCAGAAGACCAGGAAAGAGACACATCCTTTGCAGAATGCAGACCGTCATGGTTAGGCGAGTTAGGACTGGACGGCAGCCGCGGCGCCATCAACGGAAGCATTCTCATGTTTGGTTCAGATTGACTCGAGAAACACCAACAACGTCCTTCTCCAGTCCCAAGGAACAGACAACAAGTGAAAGATGCCTGCCTGCCATGCGTTTCTCTACAATGTTTTTCAGTGTCTCAAAAAATCTGCATAAATCGTGATCAATCAATCTCTTCTTTCATAATACAAAGGCAAAGAGAAAAAACACTATCTCACCCGTGTAATCTACAGATCACTTTGATTTCCTAAAGAATTTAAGGTCGGTCAGGGAACCACTTCCACTCGATACAACCACCTGAATTCGCTAGTCCTGTAACTGAAGGGTCACTACAGACACAGTCAGAAGAAGCTTAGAAGGCCATCGTCACAAGATCCTGGAATCCGGGGCGGCGTCAGTGCCTCTACTCCAACCGTATAGGCTCAAGTCGGAGCTGTCATCTTGAGCACCGGCCACCATCCGCTGGAACATCCTGATCTCCGCCGTGTTGGCCACGTTGAAAAGCTGGCTTTGCCCAGGCTGAACTCCATTTGTTAAGTCAATGTCCGCTAAGCTTTCAAGAACCCGCACCACCTGAACCAAATCGAAAACAGCACAAATGTCATCTTCAGATTCATGAATGAGCCAACACAAAAACCATGTGATTGCTTTTGAGTACCTGGCTCATTCTGGGCCTCCTTGATGCTGAGTGCCGAATGCAGGCTGCAGCAGCCTCGATCATACGGAACATCTCCGGTACATCCAACTGCTTCTCAAGCCTGGGGTCAACCAACCCTTCCAAATCGCCTGTATCCAGAGCTCGAGAAAGCAATGGCCTAGCCTGCGAATAATTGGGAAAGGGGAATCAACCAACAACTGTTGTAGTTTGTAAATTGAAAAGAAACCTTTAATGGTGCAGGAATGCAACAATTCTTTAAACATTGACAAGCTGTAGCTACTATGCTGTTGGCTGTTGCAGACATCATGATCGGTTCGCTATCTTGAAGATAATGCCTATGGTTACATCATTCACGTATAATGAGTCCTTTGCCATCCGAAAATGAGCATACCAAAGTGCTCTAGAATAGAAATAAAAGTGAACAAGCTTACGCTGCCTGAGAATAGGAAGTCCCAAAAATCATAGTGAACAAAAAGTGCTACAGAGACCAGGCTTTAAGAAATAAGTTCATTGCTATTCGCTAAAACTCACCCACTCGACGAGGCTCTCGTCACCCAGCGGTCTCGATGCATCAACAGGTTTTCGACCAGTAATAAGCTCTAAGAGGACTACACCAAAAGAGAATACATCCGATCTCTCGGTCAATTTACCGCTTGATGCATACTCCGGAGCCATGTACCTGAAAGGGAGGAGAGAAAAAATGCAGCCATGAATTCTGTATGATTATGTCATATATTGACGTCCTCTTTGAAATATGACAGCAGTTAACTCACCCAAATGTGCCCATAACACGGGTTGTTACATGTGTTACAGCATCCAATGCCAACCTCGCAAGACCAAAATCAGCCACCTAGAACTCATGGATATCATTCAATCAGCAAATTAAATATAGTTACTATATTGTGGTGGAAAATCAGGGTCATTTAGGGAATGTAGTTACCTTTGCCTCAAAGTTGTTATCCAACAAAATGTTTGAGGACTTGATGTCTCGATGAATTATCCTTGGATGGCCTGCAAAAGGGTAAAAAAAAAAGTGTTTAACACGCAAAAATAGATGGAAATGAACACTGCAAAAAGGACAAGTAGGAAGGAGTGTTACAATCTTCATGCAAGTAAGCAATTCCACGAGCAGCACCGGCAGCAATTTTAATCCTGGTGGACCATTTTAACACAGGCATTCCTTGTCCTGTGATTGTAAGATCAATTCATCTTTTACTGGCAGAAGATGGAAATGCTCTTGCAAAAATGTAGGAAAGGGCTATAGCATACCGTGAAGATGATAATGTAGGGTGTTATTAGGCACAAAGTCATATACAAGTAATCTTTGGTCATTGGAAATGCAATATCCCACAAGAGAAACCAAGTGACGGTGATGCACCCGACTAATTATCTCCACTTCAGCCTGGAACTCACGTTCCCCTTGTCCGCCACCATCCTTTAGTCGTTTAATGGCGACGTATGTACCATCTGGCAGGCGGCCCTTGTACACCGATCCAAAGCCTCCCTCACCTAGAAGCTTCTGGGCTGAGAAACCGTCAGTAATCTGATACAGCTCCTCATATGAGAAGAACCTGGAGTTTCCCATGCTGATATCGGACAAGCATTGTTTCAGCCTGGGGCTCCCCGCGCTATAGCTGGTGTGGACAGAAGGATCAATTGACGAGCCTACATTTGCTGAACCACCTGAAGAAAGTGGGAAAACATGTATTAGTGGCCGTGGTGTTGCTATCGGCAGAGTTGCATACTATGTTAAGCGAAATGCATAAACAAATTACTTGAAGGTTGGTTCGAAGAAAAAGGTGATGTAGGCGACATGAAATCAGCTCTGTAACCATCCTTTCGCTTCCTCTTGCGCTTGTTGGCGAACCAAACTGCTGTGACTATGAGGCTAAGCACAAGAACAGCGAGCACCGCAGCGATGGCTACGATGACACCACGGCCGCCAAGTGGGGCGGATGGGCTCCCGGGGGGCGGGCCCGAGCTGGACGGCTTGCTGGGATTTGGGTTCTTGCTCGTGTGCGCCGGGTCAGCCGCAGTGGCAGGCGTAGGCAATGGCTTGTGCCTCGTCGGCGCTGATGGCACCGGCACGGGCGGCGAAGCGCCGGCGGGAGGTGACGCAGGGGCCGGAGACTCTGGCGGATGCGTTCTTGGCGGAGAGAGCGAGGGCGCCGGAGGGGCAGACGGCGGCGGGGACGTCGGAGGGGGCGCGAGCGGCGGCGGCCTTGGAGCAGGAGCAACTGGCCGCGCCGGGGCGGGCGGCGGCGAGGCAGTAGGTCGCGGAGGTGGAGGAGCCTGCGAGCGGGAGGACGGAGGGGCGGCGCGCGGCGGCGGGGAGGCGGGCGGGGGCGCGGCCGCGGCAGGTGGAGTGGCAGCGGGGTCGGCCGGTGTGGCAGTGGGCCGCGACGACGCGGCTGGCGCCGGGGACGGGGCGGGGGCCATGAATCAGGCTTTCGGGAGGTGGTTGGGCTCGCGCTGCGTCGCCGCCGTGGTGGCGGTGCCGGACATGGCAGAGGGAGGGCGGCGGCTGCTGCAAGGAAACCCAATCGAATGCAGTGAATGGAAAATGGGAGCTTGCTTGACTATGATGGCAGGAGAGAGGGAAAGAGAGGGAGAAAAGGGGGTTTTGGTTGCTTTGACGAGGTGGACTTGACTTGCGGACGCCACCAGAGAAACCGAATTGAATGGTGTGCAAGTGGAACTAACGCCAAGCAAAGCGAGAAGACGACGATGCAAGAATTCGACGGCCTCTTTTCCCCCACTCTCCTCTCCTCCCCCGAGGAAGAGGAACGGCCAGAAAGATCAGTGGGGTGGAGATTTCATTTCATTTCCATTCATGGCAGCTCCAGTCTCTCAGCCTCCAGCTCAGGGAGAGCAACCAATGAATCTATCTACCAAACCAAGGGAAGGGGGAAAGGTGGGGAAAGATGCCAGATTGAGTGAGATTGAGAGGGAGGTTGAAGAAGGCAACCCAAGTACCCAAGTGGCACGGAATGGAAGTGGCAGCAGCGGACAATGGGAGGAGCTGGAGGGAGTGGACGACGCGATGATGATTCCTCTTCCGTTCCGTCCGCTGGGGGCCGCCGGTCGGTCGGTCCGTCGGTCGTTGGACTTGGACCAGTGCTGCGCTGTGTGACCTGTTCACCTCTTCTCCTCCTGCTGTGGCCTGTGGCTGTGGGGTTGGAGTGCTGGGCCTGGCAGTGGGCAGGGTTGGGAGACCAGAATAATGACTGTGCCCCTCTCCATCCAACAAGAGATTACATACAATAGTGATTCTTTCACGGGGCCGGTGTGATCCAACTTATCTTAGCTACGTGCACACTCCTATACTATACAGTTGCCAAACAAGTTTTTTTTTTTGAAAGCAGTTGCCAAGCAAGTTTTGGTACACGGGTCACCAACCGTGTCCTTGAATGTAAAGGGGTGTTAACAATGTCACATCGGATGTTTGTATGCTAATTAGAAGAACTAAACATGAGCTAATTATAAAACTAATTGCAGAACCCTGTGCTAATTTGCGAGACGAATCTATTAAGCCTAATTAATCCATCATTAGCAAATGGTTACTGTAGCACCACATTGTCAAATCATGGACTAATTAGGTTTAATAGATTCGTCTCGCGAATTACACTCCATCTGTGCAATTAGTTTTGTAATTAACCTATATTTAATACTCCTAATAAGCATCCAAACATTCGATGTGATGGGTGTTAAATTTTAACACCCTATTGCCAAACACGCCCTAAGTTTGATTTAGGAATTTGTTGCCAAACTTTGTCACTTTCTATCTTTAGATTGCATCAGAAAATTTGTACAGTGACAAACAAAGAATGTGTTCACGTTCAGGATCACAGGGAGCGTATAATGCATGGCATAAAAATAAATGATCTCTCGTGAAAACATTTTTCATCATGTATTTTATATGTTAGAAACTGTTAGTCTATGGCTCTAAGCCCTATACAATTTGCATCTATTTTAACGGAATTTCGTAGAAATTCACATAAACGATTCAGCTTGCTAGAAAATACGACAGGCCAGCTTTCGGGATATTTCTTGGCCCCTATGGTTACAATACCCACGGGTCTTTCCCTGGAGGTTCGACTTTTTCCCCCCTCTGTCCACAGTTTTTGAGTTGTTTGTCTAGGCAGAACTACCAACTTTGCTGAGTTTAGTTGGGAATGTACATAAATTCTACTTGGACCATGCATGAACCTTGAAATCTTCAGTAAATGCAAGCGGCGTCAAGGATGATTCGTTTCATACTTTTGCTTCCGATGTAGATTCCTGTCATCCAAAGCCAACCAGATAAGGCACTTGCCCGGCCCCTCTGCTTTGCTGGCGCGCCCTCACTCATTAAGTTGCTCCGCATGCGGATTGCATTCCACTAACACAGGGATCAAAAGGCCCAATCACATTTGCAAAGCGCTTTGTTTTGTTTTTTTTTTTGACTCCAAAAGGGCAAAACAATGAACAACTGAGCACGCGTCTGAGCAAAATAGATGGTGAAAATTTGACACCTTTACCAAAATCAACAGACAGATAACCAAACTACCATTCTTGGCAATGAGTTGCTTGGAGTGGAGATTGAATGATTGGATCATTGGATGGATGCACGCAGCCAGACCAGACACAATGATCAAGTGCCACTTTGCTAGGAATCTAGTAAATGTGTAGGGCACCAGATTACCCCCAGCTGATATCTAATCTGAATTGCTTCTGTTTTACGGCAACACCCATCAAGTTCTACAATCTGGCAGTGGTGATCTGCAGATGAGATCAGGCCCGCCGGAGCATCGTTGCTACTGCCCAGGAGGTAGTAAGTTAACTTACCCCCAATGAAACGAGATGAAACTGCAGTGGTTCTAAAATTGAATTCATCCCTCTTTACAACGAGACAAAATTGGGTGTGGTGCCAATTGAATCGAATTGAATCGGATGGAACCTTTACAGATACCGGCACATCAAACAACTCACACTTTCCTTCTACATACAAAGACTCGCGAACGTAGGTAAATACAAACACACAACATGCCATGCCACTACCTAATACTACTACTGAGACTACTTGAAGAATATGCCCTTTCTTCTTCCTTTACTCTTCTCAACGGCCTGCAGGCACACACACATTCCGAAATTATCATCGATGCATTACAAATTAAATTTTTTAATCTAAAAATTCAGTGAGAAACGGACATGTACCTTCATTCTGAACAGCCTTAATATTAGAACAATGGCATCTCGTGATCTGGAAATTTTTTTAAATTTTCAGTTAGTAACTCTGTTATGCCATTGTTATGACCTAGGCCATCACTCTAAAAATAACTACCACAAATGCAAAAGTAACAAGAATAATTGATGTCATGCATTCATCTGGTGAAGTCACACTGACGGATTCTGACATGCTCTTAGTAGTAAATTGATGCACCAAAAGGCAAAAACTGCAATATACTGCTACGTAACAAATAGTGCCAGTGATTAGTATGAAACTCACGGGGCATTTTCTGCAGGCTTTAGATTGTACTCAGCACCATCAGCAGACACAATTGAAAATTCAGTAGGACGGCCATATGGGACATTGATCTGTGAAAAATGCACAAGATTAGTTAGTTCATGCAGCTAATCCAAGACAGTTTTCTATTTAAATAATTGAGTATCACATAAACACAGTTTTTTGGGGGGAAATAAAACACAGTAATTTTTAAGGACAACGGTTTTGGGAACCATACAGTCATGGATTGCTGGAATTTCTCTGTAACGACGACACCACGCTGTCCATTACACTTAATGCTGTAACCTTCCCTCTTTATTGCCAAGACAGCTGGTTCCCACATATCTAAAAACCTAACCTGTAAAATAGTTTGATGTTTGCATGGTTATATGGCATTGAAAAAGGCGTAGCAAGAGTGCTTTTGGCAGACAATTTGAGAAGATATGGGGACGTACAGGTAACAAAACTTCATAAGACACATGCCCCATAGAAAGAATTTTCTTGATAAGCTCCTTGGTTTCAGGATCTGCACAAATATGGGTTATTCTAATACTGAGATATATCAAATAGGCCAAAAGAAAAAAAAGGAAACTTTAACCCCTGTACACCATAATATGATTCTTCTCTCTCACTGCCGTTACAAACAATCATCCCAGACCTCACATTATTCTGGCAATATTCTTATTCTTAAGAAGAAATGGAGCTCAGTACCCAATCGTTTTAGAAAGGTATGGGGTGCAACTAAAAGAAGAAGAAGATGGTGTCCCCTACTATAAGAACGAACCATCTCAGGAAACTTACCACATGTAATTTTTCTTTGATCATTAGCATAAACCTTCACAATCTCCCCCTACAAGAAAAGCGATTTTCAATTAACCAAGTGTTTTCCAGCATCCCACTTGCAGTAACAATCATTCATGTTACTGTTTTCAAACCATCAACTACGTGTCAGCACTCTACCAGCAGATTACTAATGAGCAGCGATATGAATTCTAACCAAAAGCACACCTTTATATTTTTCCGCAAACAATAGAATTAGCTCTCCTTTAACATTTTTTATCTGACCGATAAAGAAAACATACCATACAAATTTAATCACAGCTTTTGCCACCTTCCAGTTATTGCGAATTTCAATTAAGAAAACTGCCTCTCAGGTTTTCAGCAAATTGGACTGTATTTTTATCCATTTGCTTCTCAGTATACACTACAAAACAGAAGTCACTAGTATGAAGCTAATATCACTGCAGACAGGTACCCATCATCTAATATCCGAGAAGCAAAAGTTGTCATAGTTATTAAATCCAAAAAATGTAAGAATGAAAAGAAAATGTTGTTTAAGAATGGCCAGCACATGTTGCAAAGATATACCTTTCTTTTTCTGTCATCCAGAGGCTGGACTTCAATCGCTAGTACAGAGTCCACATCATCAGCGGTTACTAGATAGGTGGGCTGCCGTGCACCTGCACCAGCAAACAAAAAATGATAAATACAAAATTTTAAAAGTACATCCAAAATGAAACAAAAATGCCACAAGCTATCAAGCAGCACTTCTATCTTGCATCTCAAGAAAAGGTACCTTCTATGAAATTTACTGATCCATCATCCAAATGACGTACCCACTGTGAGCACAAAAAGAATTTGCAAAAAAAACGCAGATTATGATGAATACAGAAGAATTAAGTGTATTCAGAAAGTGGATGGCAAAGGCAATAGAGCGCACCTCAAAATTACAACTTGTGGTCCCATTGATGGAGTACCCACTTGCTTGAAGTTCTCTTCCAGGAAAGGCTTCACCTGTGATTCGTAGCCCATCTATGGCTGGCAATGGATCATCCTCTGCAACTGCCCATTCATAACAATGTTGTTTACCATCAGAACTGATGGTAATAGGGTAGGCTGGATGCACGAATTTAAAGATGCAACACCTTCGGAAAAAGAAGAACTAGGCTCCTCAAGGACGGTAGGAAGATAAGGGTATTGCGGATTTGCATCATCAAGGCCAGATGCCAAATTAGGTGAGCCTTCAGACTCCCATTGTGCAGAAGGTTCTTGTGGAATTTGGGCTTCAGCTCCCTCCAGATTTTCTGAGGCATCACTCCTAATAAGGTCCTTGAATGATGGGTTTTGATCCTTGGATTCAATGTTAAATCGAACAGCACGCGAATCATGTTCAGTTCCTTGAGGAACATCCTTCATATTGTGGTTGCTGCAAAACATTAGAAGGAACATCAAAATTTCAGTATATCTCAACACAATGGCACACAACTCATTGCCATAGTTGTATGACGACAAGAACGTTTTGTTTCTTAAGCAAACTTTCACTTTTCCAATTCTCAACACTTGAAGAGCAGCATATTTAATGTTCTAAACAACCAATATACTTAATCCATTCTTCTTCTATTTGAAATAATCGAATATATGCTGTAGAAAAACTAACAAAATCGTAACCATGAGTATAACAACAAAGCCTTCAGTCCCCAAATCCAAGAAGGGCCGCGTATACCAAAGAGAAAGAAAGAAAGAAAGAAAAATAACAATAGCGAAACAAAATAGTAAGAGTACTATGTTAAAAAATCATAAGTTCGGAAATGGTTTCATAAAACATAGTCTTATTGGTGTGTCTTGGTACAGAATTATAAGCAATAGTTTTATTAGTGTGTTTTGGTACAAAATTATAAGTAGTGGTCAGGTCATGTCGTGAAGACTACAAAAATTCAACATCAGACGAAAAAGAGCAGGGGAATAAGTACACTAAACATATAAAAAAATACATTTTGTTTCTCCTTTCCCCCCCTTTGTATAGTCCTTTTACTCCTTTCTATATTTATAATATATATCTAGCACAGTAGGGGCCTCCCCTACTGTTTTTCCTTAAAAACAAATAATTGTTCAATCGCAAGAAATAGCTAAAACGCCATCCAATTGAATTGTTGAAATAACCACTGGCAACCTGGTTGAAGGAGAGGTCCTTCCAATGTTATCATGCTCTGCATTCGTTGTGGCAACCTCACTTTGAATGGCCTGACGGCTTTCATTCCCTAACAAATCCCAGTCCCGTCTAGCTCGAACAGGAGAAGAAGCTGGAGACCGAACATGAGAATATGCTTGCTGGGGCACAATGTCAAGGTTGGCTTTTACCTGGGAAATGTGATAAAAGTTTTTTCTTTGAAATAAGTGATAAAAGTTGGAATATGCAATTATGCATGCATTCCGAGAGTATATGACAAAAAGCGTAGAAACATATAGAGGTACCAATGCATTTCCAGTAGGATGAGAAGGTGACTGCGCAGCAGCACTTGTATTATTTGAAGATTCAGCACGCCATGGAGTAATCTGGTATTGTGATTCCTTAAGTTTCTCCTACAACATCCAAGTTTCTGTGATACACTTGGCAAGCATAACTAACCAGGCAGCAGGTTTATACTAGCTCCAGTTTCACAAGATACATATAAATAAGGATGAATGTGACTCACCTCAGTAATAATAAGTTTTTCTTGCAAATGCTTAAACAGAACCTACAAGATGAAAATGAAAGTTTAACTAAGAGGGCCTGCTTCAACCAAGCAAGGGAGAAGAAAAATCAAGGGACTTTATTTAATTTCGTTTCTTGATTGTTTTGCAACTAGTATGTTAATCGTTTCTCTCTTCTGTAGCAAGGATACTATATATCTAAAATTAGAAGATACTCCCAGTAAATTTAGCATAAGCTCACTAAGATGGTAGTTTAGCTTCATCTCAGTATGAATGACATCTATCCAACCAAGCCAAGTAATTTCCCCGTGTACATATACAAAGAAGCTCCCAATTCACCACGGGTAAGCTAACTTAGTGCAAAAGAGGGTATTTAATCAATACCAAACAAGCAACTAATCACAACAGCACATACCTTCAGATTGCTGACAATGGATTGAGCATCAAGAACAGAAGGCTGAAGGTTATATTCTGATAGAAGAGGCAATAAAGACTGAACGAATGTTGATCTCTCTTGATGTGCTGCCTATGGAATAAAGTAGAACTCAGCGTTCTTCATTTTACTTTGCCAAATCCAGACAATGAGGTTTGACAAAGAAAATTCATTGCATTGTATTTGTGCATGTCTAGCTTTTCCAAATAGAATAAGTAAGAATGACCCTGATAATGAAGTGACTTTAACACAAATCAGTAAACACTTCTGCACAGAATCTAGTTGCTTCATAAATCAGAAAGGACGTTCATTCAGTAATATGATTATATATGAATGCTGCAGTTTACTACAGAAACTAAAGAAATACAAAAAACAAATACAATGAAAAATGAATTGATTACAACTGAATATTGGGATCAAAGCAAGCAAATGAGGAAATTAATGGCTCTCAGAACTTTAGGATATGATACAATAGCTTTGGTTAAAAACAGTTACCTGCAATGCGTATGTCAGACGGATGTTTTCTTCAATAATGTCTTGTCTGTAAGACAAAGCTTTCGATGCAGCATCAACCAAATCTTGCTGCTGCTGATCGAACGCCTGGTAAAAAAAAAGAAAAGAAAAAGGAAACAGTTGATGCATTGGTTCGTGCACTCCAAGATAGTAGTTAATGCCTGATAGGACCAAAAAGAAATTCGCTTACCATGCGCATATATGCAATCCGTTTCTCCAAGAGATGTTTCTCATTAAGTATTTGGGTTTCCTGTTAAAAATGATATAAGTCAAGATTGAAGAAGAAACGTACGGGGAAAAGATTCTTAGATGTGCATAGTCACCTTCACAGAGTAATCAGAAAGGTGCCTTCTCAACTGTGCAATCTCCTCCTCATGTTCTTTAACCTTAGCAAGAAGATCCTGTGGAAGGAAGTAGCTTCATCAAGAAGAGCGAATAGAAAGAAATGGCAATGACAGGCAAAGCGAACTAGTCGATACCTGCTTCCAGATGGCGTTTGAGTTGAGCTCTGAAACAGGCAGCACACCTTGTCCAGATAAGTTGAACCTAGAATCATAGTCCGGTTCTTTGCGGTGCCTACAAGGAAAGGGTTGGTCAAGGTAAAAAAAGAAAATGTAAGGCTATCATAAGAGAGGTTGGATTCGGAATGCACCTAGTTGGTGAAAGGGAACGAGATGACGGAGTCGATAGTTGAGATGGGAATGCACTGTCAGCGGCGCTCTGGTCCCCTGAAAATTTCCTGGGAATTCCATTAGACTGGGTGGCCTCGAGGTACCTGTGCCTCATAGCATCCTGCAGCATGGGCTCCCCAGCTCCCCATTTGAAGGACTCTGCGGTACTCCCAAGCGGAGCACTGGAGAAGGCGTTTGTGTTGCTGTCCAGGGTGCGATCCTGATGGATCCCACGAGAGGAAGTTTGGTTTGTATTCGTGGCTTCCGACCTCTGGGTTGGGCACAGGTTAAAGCTGTTAGGCGCACGGCATGATAACGCATAATAAGGAAAATTGAAATCAAAAAGGGAATCCTCTGCTGCATTAGTTGGTTTCGTTCGTGCAGACAGCATAGACAGTGACAGTTGTTCCCCGGAGTGGGGGATTTGGATCGGGCACGAGTAGAAGGGGCTTACAATTCGGTGGAGCTCCTGCGTCTTGAGCATCAGTTCGTCCTTCAACCGGCTGTTCTCCTCCAGCTGGAGATGGGGAGAGGAGAGGAGGGGCGTCGGTCACTCGACTGAAATCCATCACTCGGCAGCGGAGCATTCATTCAGGAGAGACGGGGGTATACCTGCTGGCGGATGGTCGCCTCCGCGTCCTCCACGGCGCGCATCACCTGGAAGAGGTTGTTGTTGCTGCTCTCGAGCGCGGCCGCGGCGGCAGGAGGCTCGGAGACGCCGACCGCGGCGAGCCGCCGGCCGAGCTCGTCGGGATCGGCCATGGCGGGTGCGGGATGCGGGCGGGGAAGGATGGGCGCGAGGGACGCGAAACCCTACCCTGCCGGCGCCGGCCCTGCCCTAGCAGGAGGCTAGGAGGGAAGGGGGAGGGGAGGGGAGGGGAGGACGGTGGACGGGGCTGCAAGCCTGCAAGGGAGGGAGGAGGGGGCGGCAGAGACTGGAGACTGGAGACTGGAGACTGGACTAGTCTCAAGTCTGTGTGGAGGTGGGAGGAGAAGAGCCCAAAATAACAAGCCAACCGAGAAAATAAGATTATTCACATTATTTACTTTCAAAAAACAAAAGAAAAATAAGCATGGTGCTATGCTTAGAATAGAAAACAACCCAGACGTTCTTTCTAAAGACAAAATTATAACTGTAGCTATACTTTCCAAAAATAATGTTTAAATCATTTCCTTATCGCGTGGTGCGGCGTGGTGCTAGCAGACAGTGGCAGACGGACACGTACGTTCACGTACGGCCTTAAAACGTGGCACTCCATATCTACTGTGAGCGTTATGATGCAAGGTAATGGCGCTGGCGACAACAATTTAGTAGCGGGTTATGGACAGAGAGGTGAGTTGGCGTAGAATATTGGTGGGATGTGCTAGTGGTTGGGGCGAGGAAGAGAGATAGTTAGGATGGGAGGTGGTTGTAGGTTGGCAGTGGTGGAGGCGGTGACGGAGGGGCTCAGCACAGTTTGATTTATGACAGTGTTATTAATATTATTATGTTATTAATAATAAAATGCGAACCTTAGCAGCATGTATATAATTGCTGCTGATAGCGGATACTCCATGATAGTCACCAATTTAACGTGTATCCCGTCCTACCTTTCCCTTCTCTCCTAACCTTTCCCTCCTCGTCAGGTGAGTGTTCCTAACCTTACTCTCTCAATGCAGGAACAGAGGCCCATTCCAACACAAAAGTCCTAGAAGATTAACATCCCATATTCTTAGCTTTCTGAAAAAGAAAAGAAGCACAAGAATATGCCATCAAAGATCAAAACATTCATGTGGTGACTTCTACCGCAAGCAATGGCAACAGGAGACGACGGATATGCACCTCTCCGAACAATGGGGCCTCTCCGAACGGCAATGGTTCGCAGCAGATACTCCTCACTCAGCTTCGGACCAACTGTTCCATTCTTTATGCACCAGGCTACGGTATTTACGGAAGGCAAGAAACAGTTGCCGTTTCAACAGGGCAAAGTGGAGGTTCAGCTGGTACTCCATCATACAATATACCGCTGACATCCAGACAGCTATTACCCTCTACTTTTGCAGGAGAAGAACAGATCCAAATGACTGCCAGCCAGCATCTCGCTGCTCACAACTCAGGTATCTACATCAAAGCCAATTTGCCTCCAGGCCGAAGCCATTGCAATAGACCTGGCGGCCAAAACAGCAGACCTGCTCTGTCTACACCATCTGAACATCTCCACGGACAACCAGACTCCTGTTGACGCCCTCTTGTTGACGCCATTAACAGGAAGACAGACAACGTTCCATGGACTCTTCAGCCTATTCTCGCTGAAATCGACCTTCTTCTGGGCAATAACCACTACTCGGTTTGCAAGATTGCAAGAGATCAGAATGGAATAAACCAATCCCTAGCTACTCAGGTTAGAACATGTAATATCCCTGTAACTAGGCAATAATTCACTTGCACACAAGAATGTCAACAGCTGCCCGATTGTTGAGAGGCGCTGCGCTTGTATCCCGGGATCAATTTGATTTTAAGATTTAATTTTAGTCCTTACACAAAAAAAAACTTGCCAACCCTCATCCTATTTCTAATCTTTTTTCTTGCTAATTGCTAATTCAATTAATGCTAGCACTGGTGTACTCGTATAGTTTCCAACTAAGCATGGAGATATGCTTGATCCTTAATATAGACACTACTGGGCTCTGCTTGGTAATCCAATCCAAGATGGTACGTTGCTTGGTGTTTGAACCCTACTTTTTATAAATACTATGATTAATATAGTAGCTAGTACTTGCAAATCAAAAAAGCAAGGAAACAATAATTAACAGAACGAACAGCCTGTTAGTTGTTTTCAATCCAAATTAAACAAAAGTTGCCACTGCCAACATAATCAAAGAGATGATCCATTTTTTCTTATTCATTACTCTGCTCGCTAGCTAGGTAGAGTAGGAAGTACTTGGACGATATGCAATGGACGGATCCATCGATCGATCACGATTCAACGCCAATCGGACAACGAAGGAGGGCTTCCACGGCTGCCGCCACCCGTCGTCATCGACTCCGTCTCCCATGACGTGCCCTCGTCGCCCGAGCACTCCTCGTCGTAGTCCTCGTCGTCGTCATCCAACATCGACGAGGTCGCGGCGTCCCGGGTGCTCCTTAATCTGCTGCTGCTGCTGCTAGGGTTGCCGGACGACGCCGACGACGTGGTGTCGCCCACTGCCGCCGCCGCGGATGATGGTTCTCCGCGGTGATCACCGCCGCCGGTGCTGCTGCTACGCGCCGCCGTGCCCTCCGCCACGCTGCCGTGCTGCGGCGACTGCTGCTGCTTGAGACCGCCGGCACGGCGGCGCTTGACGGTGCCGACGGCGTAGAAGGAGGCGAGCAAGGCGGCAGCGGTGGCGACTAGGGCGAGGCTGAAGATGAAGGCTTGCGAGTTGAACACCTCCTGCAGCTGCTGCATCTTCATCACGCCGGTGGGCAAGGATGCCATCGACATGGATCGGATCGGGAGCATGCTGGGCAAGGACGATGCCGTCGACATGGATCGGATCACGCTGCGCAAGGACGCCATCGACATGGAGCGGACCGAGCAGATCATGACGATGAGATTTGTTTTACGTAGGTTGCGAGTCACGTAGTCATGTGTGTGTGTATATATATGCATGGCACCTACGGTACGGTCCGTCATGGATACGGCACGCGAGTCCAACGCAGCAACGAATCGTCCGGTGTTACCGCTAGACTAACTAAAGTTTGTTTCCCCGAGTTACAAGACAACTAATTTTACACAGGTTTCGTGCCAATCTCGTAGGCGGAATAAAAATCGCGTGATAAGTACATTGCTACACGTTAGTGGTCTCACAGGTTGTCTCATGGGGTGTCACGTAGGATTTTTGATGATGTGTAGGAGAGAGAGCGAGGAGAGAGAAAGAGGTCGTTGCTTCGCGAAACAACCACCTCATGAGCTAAATTGTAGGACTACGAGACAGCTTAAGGGCAAGTACATTGGTGTCGTCTAATAGGCGGTCTCATGCATTGACATGTAATCTTGAGATGATTTAACAGGCAACCTGTACGATGGGCAACCCTCTAGGAC